>NW_027475145.1:1500000-1695782 GCF_051020985.1 Nomia melanderi | reverse complement strand
TATATAGTTTTATATAGTTTTACGCAGTTTTATACAGTTTAATACAGTTTTGTATAGTCTGATATAGTATTATATAGTTTTATATAGTTTTATATACTTGTATATGGCTTTATATAGTTTTATATAGTTTTATATAGTTTTATATTGTTTTATATAGCTTTATATAGTTTCATATAGATTTATATACTTTTATATAGTTTTATATAGTTTTATATAGTTTTATATAGCTTTATATAGTTTCATACAGTTTTTATATAGTTTTATATAGTTTTATATAGTTTTATATAGTTTTATACAGTTTTGTATTGTTTTATATAGTTTTATATAGTTTCATATAATTTTATATAGTTTTATATAGTCTCATATAGTTTTATACAATTTCATATAGCATTATATAATTTTATATAGTTTATATAGTTTTATATGGTTTTATACAGTTTTATATAGTCTTATGTAGTTTTACATAGTTTTATATAGTTTTATATAGTTTATATAGTTTGATATAGTTGATACAGTTTTATATAGTCTTACATAGTTTTATATAGTTTTATATAGTTTTGTATAGTTTTATATAGTTTTATATAGTGTTACACAGTTTTATACAGTTTTATATATTTTATATAGTTTTATATAGTTTTTATACTTTTATACAGTTTTGTATAGTTTTGTATAGTTTTATATAGTTTTATAGAGTTTTATATAGTTTTATATAGCTTTATATAGTTGTATATAGTTTTATATAGTTTGTATATCGTTTTATATCGATTTATATAGTTTTATATAGTTTTATATAGTTGCATATAGTTTCAAATAGTTTTACATAATTTTATATACTTTTATATAGTGTTATGCAGTTTTATACAGTTTTATACAGTTTTGTATAGTTTTATGTAGTTTTATACAGCTTTATATTGTTTATATAGTTTGATATAGTATTATATAGTTTTATATAGTTTTATATAGTTTTATATAGTTTTGTATAGTTTTATATAGTTTTATATAGTTTTATATAGCTTTATATAGTTTCATACAGTTTTATATAGTTTTATATAGTTTTATATAGTTTTATATAGTTTTATACAGTTTTATTTTGTTTTATATAGTTTTATATAGTTTCATATAATTTTATATAGTTTTATATAGTTTTATATAGTTTTACATAGTTTTATATAGTTGTATATAGTTTTATATATTTTTATATAGTCGCATGTAGTTTTATATAGTTTTATATAGTTTTATATAGTTTTATACAGTTTTATATTGTTTTATATAGTTTTATATAGTTTTATATTATTTTATATAGTTTTATATAGTTTTATATAGTTTTATATAGTTTTATATAGTTTTATATAGTTTTATATAGTTTTATATAGTTTTATATAGTTTTATACAGTTTTATATTGTTTTATATAGTTTTATACAGTTTTATATTATTTTATATAGTTTTATATAGCTTTATATAGCTTTATATAGTTTTATACAGTTTAATACAGTTTTGTATACTTTTATATAGTTTTATATAGTTTATATAGTTATATATATTCTTATATTGTTTCACATAGTTTTATATCGTTTTATATAGTTTTATATAGTTTTATATAGTTTTATACAGTTTTATATTGTTTTATATAGTTTTATATAGTTTTAAATAGTCTCATGAAGTTTTATATAGTTTTATATAGTTTTACATAGTTTTATATAGCTTTATATAGTTTTATACAGTTTTATACAGTTTTGTATAGTTTATATAGTTTTATATAATTTTATATAGTTTTATATAGTTATATATAGTTTTATATCAGTTTTATACAGTTTTATATTGTTTTATATAGTTTTATATAGTTTTATATAATTTTATATAGTTCTATATAGTTTTATATAGTTTCATTTAGTTTTATATAGTCTCATGTAGTTTTATATAGTTTTATATAGTTTTATATAGTTTGATATAGTTTTATATAGTTTTATATAGTTTATATAGTTTTATATAATTTTATATAGTTTTAGATAATTTTAAATCATTTTATACAGTTTTATACAGTTTTATAAAGTTGTATATAGTTTTATATCGGTTTATATAGTTTTATATAGTTTTATATAGTTTTATATAGTCTGATGTAGTTTTATATAGTTTAATGTAGTTTTATATAGTTTGATATAGTTTTATATAGTTTGATATAGTTTTATATAGTTGTATATAGTTGTATATAGTTTTATATAGTTGTATATAGTTTTATATCGATTTATACAGTTTTATATAGTTTTATGTAGTTGTATACAGCTTTATACTGTTTATATACTTTAATATAGTATTATATAGTTTTATATAGTTTTATATTGTTTCATATTGTTTTATATAGTTTTATATAGCTTTATATAGTTTTATATAGTTTTATATAGTTTTATTTAGTTTTATATAGTCTCATGTAGTTTTATATAGTTTTATATAGTTTTATATAGTTTGATATAGTTTTATATAGTTTTATATAGTTTATATAGTTTTATATAATTTTATATAGTTTTAGATAATTTTAAATCATTTTTACAGTTTTATACAGTTTTCTGTAGTTTATTTAACTGTTATAGTGTATTGTATAGTATTGTATAGTTTTATATAGTTTTATACTGCTTTATATTGTTTATATAGTTTGATATAGTTTTTATATAGTTTTATATAGTTTTATATAGTAATATATAGTTTTATATTGTTTTGTATAGTTTTATGCAGTTTTATACAGCTTCATTCAGTTTTCTATAGTTTTATATAGTTTTTTATAGTTTATATAGTTTTATATAGTTTTATATAGTTTTACATAGTTTTCATATCGTTATACATAGTTTTATATAGTCTTACGTAATTTTATATGGTTTCATATAGTGTTATATAGTTTTATATAGTTTTATATAGTTTTATTTAGTATTATGCAGGTTTATACAGTGTCATACAGTTTTGTATAGTTTTATATAGTATTATATAGTTTTACACAGTTTTATATGGTTTTATATAGCTTTATATAGTTTTATATAGTTTTATATAGTCGGATGTAATTTTATATAGTTTTATATAGTTTTATATAGTTTGATATAGTTTTATATAGTTTGATATAGTTTTATATTGTTGTATATAGTTGTATATAGTTTTATATCGATTTATATAGTTTTATATAGTTTTATATAGTTTTATATAGTTTCAAATAGTTTTATATAATTTTATATACTTTTATATAGTGTTATGCAGTTTTATACAGTTTTATACAGTTTTGTAAAGTTTTGTATAGTTTTATACAGCTTTATATTGTTTATATAGTTTGATATAGTATTATATAGTTTTATATAGTTTTATATAGTTTTATATAGTTTTGTATAGTTTTATATAGTTTTATATAGTTTTATATAGCTTTATATAGTTTCATACAGTTTTATATTGTTTTATATAGTTTTATATAGTTTTATATAGTTTTTATATAGTTTTATACAGTTTTATATTGTTTTATATAGTTTTATATAGTTTCATATAATTTTATATAGTTTTATATAGTTTTATATAGTTTTATATAGTTTTATATAGTTGTATATAGTTTTATATATTTTTATATAGTCGCATGTAGTTTTATATAGTTTTATATAATTTTATATAGTTTTATATAGTTTTATATAGTTTTACATAGTTTTATATAGTTTTATATAGTTTTATATATTTTTATATAGTCGCATGTAGTTTTATATAGTTTTATATAGTTTTATATAGTTTTATACAGTTTTATATTGTTTTATATAGTTTTATATAGTTTTATAACGTATTATATAGTTTTATATAGTTTTATTTAGTATTGTGCAGTTTTATACAGTGTCATACAGTTTTGTATAGTTTTATATAGTTTTATATAGTTTTACACAGTTTTATATGGTTTATATAGCTTTATATAGTCTCATACAGTTTTATATAGTTTTATATAGTTTTATATAGTTTTATATAGTTTTATACAGTTTTATATTGTTTTATATAGTTTTATATAGTTTCATATAATTTTATACAGTTTTATATAGTTTTATATATTTTTATATAGTTTTATATAGTTTTATATAGTTGTATATAGTTTTATATAGTTTTATATAGTTTTATATCGTATTATATAGTTTTATATAGTTTTATATAGTATTATATAGTTTTATATAGTTTTATATAGTTTTATATAATTTTATACAGTTTTAAATAGTTTTATATAGTTTTATATAGTTTTGTATAGTTTTATATAATTTTATATAGTGTTACGCAGTTTTATACAGTTTTATACAGTTTTATACAGTTTTATATAGTCTTATGTAGTTTTATATAGTTTTATATAGTCTCATATAGTTTTATACAATTTCATATAGCATTATATAATTTTATATAGTTTATATAGTTTTATATAGTTTTATACAGTTTTATATAGTCTTATGTAGTTTTACATAGTTTTATATAGTTTTATACAGTGTTACACAGTTTTATACAGTTTTATATATTTTATATAGTTTTATATAGTTTTTATACTTTTATACAGTTTTGTATATTTTTGTATAGTTTTATATAGTTTTATACAGTTTTATATAGTTTTATATAGTTTTATATAGTTTTGTATAGTTTCATATAGCTTTATATAGTTATATATAGTTTTATATAGTTGATATAGTTTTATATATTTCTATATAGGTTTATATAGTTTTATATAGTTTTATATAGTTTTATGCAGTTTTATACAGTTTTATATAGCCTTGTGTAGCTTTACATAGTTTTATATAGTTTTATATAGTTTTATATAGCTTTATATAGTTTTATACAGTTTTATACAGTTTTGTATAGTTTTATATAGTTTTATATAATTTTATATAGTTTTATATAGTTATATATAGTTTTATATAGTTTTATACAGTTTTATATTGTTTTATATAGTTTTATATAGTTTTATATAATTTTATATAGTTCTATATAGTTTTATATAGTTTTATTTAGTTTTATATAGTCTCATGTAGTTTTATATAGTTTTATATAGTTTTATATAGTTTGATATAGTTTTATATAGTTTTATATAGTTTATATAGTTTTATATAATTTTATATAGTTTTAGATAATTTTAAATCATTTTATACAGTTTTATACAGTTTTATAAAGTTGTATATAGTTTTATATCGGTTTATATAGTTTTATATAGTTTTATATAGTTTTATATAGTCTGATGTAGTTTTATATAGTTTAATGTAGTTTTATATAGTTTGATATAGTTTTATATAGTTTGATATAGTTTTATATAGTTGTATATAGTTGTATATAGTTTTATATAGTTGTATATAGTTTTATATCGATTTATATAGTTTTATATAGTTTTATGTAGTTGTATACAGCTTTATACTGTTTATATACTTTAATATAGTATTATATAGTTTTATATAGTTTTATATTGTTTCATATTGTTTTATATAGTTTTATATAGCTTTATATAGTTTTATATAGTTTTATATAGTTTTATTTAGTTTTATATAGTCTCATGTAGTTTTATATAGTTTTATATAGTTTTATATAGTTTGATATAGTTTTATATAGTTTTATATAGTTTATATAGTTTTATATAATTTTATATAGTTTTAGATAATTTTAAATCATTTTTTACAGTTTTATACAGTTTTCTGTAGTTTATTTAACTGTTATAGTGTATTGTATAGTATTGTATAGTTTTATATAGTTTTATACTGCTTTATATTGTTTATATAGTTTGATATAGTATTATATAGTTTTATATAGTTTTATATAGTAATATATAGTTTTATATTGTTTTGTATAGTTTTATGCAGTTTTATACAGCTTCATTCAGTTTTCTATAGTTTTATATAGTTTTTTATAGTTTATATAGTTTTATATAGTTTTATATAGTTTTACATAGTTTCATATCGTTATACATAGTTTTATATAGTCTTACGTAATTTTATATGGTTTCATATAGTGTTATATAGTTTTATATAGTTTTATATAGTTTTATTTAGTATTATGCAGGTTTATACAGTGTCATACAGTTTTGTATAGTTTTATATAGTATTATATAGTTTTACACAGTTTTATATGGTTTTATATAGCTTTATATAGTTTTATATAGTTTTATATAGTCGGATGTAATTTTATATAGTTTTATATAGTTTTATATAGTTTGATATAGTTTTATATAGTTTGATATAGTTTTATATTGTTGTATATAGTTGTATATAGTTTTATATCGATTTATATAGTTTTATATAGTTTTATATAGTTGTATATAGTTTCAAATAGTTTTATATAATTTTATATACTTTTATATAGTGTTATGCAGTTTTATACAGTTTTATACAGTTTTGTAAAGTTTTGTATAGTTTTATACAGCTTTATATTGTTTATATAGTTTGATATAGTATTATATAGTTTTATATAGTTTTATATAGTTTTATATAGTTTTGTATAGTTTTATATAGTTTTATATAGTTTTATATAGCTTTATATAGTTTCATACAGTTTTATATTGTTTTATATAGTTTTATATAGTTTTATATAGTTTTATATAGTTTTATACAGTTTTATATTGTTTTATATAGTTTTATATATTTTCATATAATTTTATATAGTTTTATATAGTTTTATATAGTTTTATATAGTTTTATATAGTTGTATATAGTTTTATATATTTTTATATAGTCGCATGTAGTTTTATATAGTTTTATATAATTTTATATAGTTTTATATAGTTTTATATAGTTTTACATAGTTTTATATAGTTGTATATAGTTTTATATATTTTTATATAGTCGCATGTAGTTTTATATAGTTTTATATAGTTTTATATAGTTTTATACAGTTTTATATTGTTTTATATAGTTTTATATAGTTTTATAACGTATTATATAGTTTTATATAGTTTTATTTAGTATTATGCAGTTTTATACAGTGTCATACAGTTTTGTATAGTTTTATATAGTTTTATATAGTTTTACACAGTTTTATATGGTTTTATATAGCTTTATATAGTCTCATACAGTTTTATATAGTTTTATATAGTTTTATATAGTTTTATATAGTTTTATACAGTTTTATATTGTTTTATATAGTTTTATATAGTTTCATATAATTTTATACAGTTTTATATAGTTTTATATATTTTTATATAGTTTTATATAGTTTTATATAGTTGTATATAGTTTTATATAGTTTTATATAGTTTTATATCGTATTATATAGTTTTATATAGTTTTATATAGTATTATATAGTTTTATATAGTTTTATATAGTTTTATATAATTTTATACAGTTTTAAATAGTTTTATATAGTTTTATATAGTTTTGTATAGTTTTATATAATTTTATATAGTGTTACGCAGTTTTATACAGTTTTATACAGTTTTGTATAGTTTTATATAGTTTTTTACCGCTTTAGATTGTTTATATAGTTTAATATAGTATTATATAGTTTTATATCGTTTTATATAGTTTTATATAGTTTTGTATGGTTTTATATAGTTTTATATTGTTTTATATAGTTTTACAGAGTTTTATATAGTATTATATAGTTTTATATAGTTTTATATAGTTTTATATAGTTGTATATAGTTTTATATAGTTTTATATTGTTTTATATACTTTGATATAGTGTTATGCAGTTTTATACAGTTTTATACAGTTTTATATAGTTTTATATAGTTTTATATAGTTTTATATAGTTTTACAGAGTTTTATATAGTTTTATATAGTTTTATGTAGTTTTATATAGTTTTATATAGTTTTATATAGTTTTATATAGTTTTATACCGTTTTACACAATTTTATATATTTCTATATAGTTTTATATAGATTCATATAGTTTTATAAAGTTTTATATAGCTTTATGTTGTTTTATATAGTTTTATATAGTTTTATATAGTTTCATATAGGTTTATATAGTTTTATATAGTTTTACACAGTTTTATATTGGTTTAAATAGTTTTATATAGTTTTCTATAGTTTTGTATAGTTTTACACAGTTTTACATAGTTCTATATAGTTTTATATAGCTTCATATAGTTTTATACAGTTTCATGTAGTTTTATATAGTTTTATATAGTTTTATATTGTTTTATATAGTTTTATATAGTTTTATATAGTTTTATATAGTTTTATATAGTTTTATATAGTCTTATATAGTTTTATATAGTTTTATATAGTTTTATATAGTTTTACGCAGTTTTATACAGTTTTATACAGTTTTGTATAGTCTGATATAGTATTATATAGTTTTATATAGTTTGATATAGTTGTATATAGTTTTATATAGTTTTATATAGTTGTATATAGATTTATATAGTTTTATATAGTTTTATATAGTTTTGTACAGTTTTATATTGTTATATATACTTTTATATAGTTTTATATAATATAATATAGTTTTATATAGTTTTCTATAGTTTTATATTGTTTTA
This sequence comes from Nomia melanderi, assembly GCF_051020985.1. Classification (NCBI taxonomy): domain Eukaryota; kingdom Metazoa; phylum Arthropoda; class Insecta; order Hymenoptera; family Halictidae; genus Nomia; species Nomia melanderi. Next base: position 1,687,331 of record NW_027475145.1, on the reverse strand, counting down.
TATAGCTTTATATAGTTTCATATAGTGTTATATAGTTTTATATAGTTTTATAAAGTTTTATATAGTTTTATGTTGTTTTATATAGTTTTATATAGTTTTATATAGTTTTATAATGTTTGATATAGTTTTATGTTGTTTTATATAGTTTTATATAGTTTTATATGGTTTTATATAGTTCTATACAGTTTTATATTGTTTTATATAGTTTTATATAGTTTTATATAGTTTTATATAGTTTTATATAATTTTATATAGTTTTATACAGTTTTATATAGTTTCATATAGTTGTATATAGTTTTATATAGTTTTGTATAGTTTTATATAGTTTTATATAGTTTTGTATGGTTTTATACAGTTTTATATAGTTTTACAGAGTTTTATATAGTTTTATATAGTTTTATATAGTTTTATATAGTTTTATATAGTTTTATATAGTTTTATATAGTTTTATATAGTTTTATATAGTTTTATATAGTTGTATATAGTTTTATATCGAATTATATAGTTTTATATACTTTTATATAGTGTTATATGGTTTTATATAGTTTTATATAGTTTTATATGGTTTTATATAGTTTTATATAGTTTTACGCAGTTTTATACAGTTTTATATAGTTTTGTATAGTCTGATAAAGTATTATATAGTTTTATATAGTTTGATATAGTTGTATATAGTTTTATATAGTTTTATATAGTTGTATATAGATTTATATGGTTTTATATAGTTTTATATAGTTTTGTACAGTTTTATATTGTTATATATAGTTTTATATAGTTTCATATAATTTTATATAGTTTTATATAGTTTTATATAGTTTTATATTGTTTTATATAGCTTTATATAGCTTCATATAGTTTTATATAGTTTTATATAGTTTTATAAAGTTTTATATAGTTTTATGTTGTTTTATATAGTTTTATATAGTTTTATATAGTTTTATAATGTTTTATATAGTTTTATGTTGTTTTATATAGTTTTATATAGTTTTATATGGTTTTATATAGTTTTATACAGTTTTATACAGTTTTATATAGTTGTATATAGTTTTATAAATATTTATATAGTTTTATATAGTTTCATATAGTTGTATATAGTTTTATAAATATTTATATAGTTTTATATAGTTTCATATAGTTGTATATAGTTTTATATAGTTTTATATAGTTTTATATAGTTTTGTATGGTTTTATACAGTTTTATATAGTTTTACAGAGTTTTATATAGTTTTATATAGTTTTATATAGTTTTATATAGTTTTATATAGTTTTATATAGTTTTATATAGTTTTATATAGTTTTATATAGTTGTATATAGTTTTATATCGATTTATATAGTTTTATATACTTTTATATAGTTTTATATGGTTTTATATAGTTTTATATAGTTTTATATAGTTTTATATAGTTTTATATAGTTTTATATGGCTTTATATAGTTTTATATAGTTTTATATAGTTTTATATAGTCTCATGAAGTTTTATATAGTTTTATATAGTTTTACATAGTTTTATATAGCTTTATTTAGTTTTATACAGTTTTATACAGTTTTGAATAGTTTTATATAATTTTATATAATTTTATATAGTTTTATATAGTCTTATATTGTTTCACATAGTTTTATATCGTTTTATATAGTTTTATATAGTTTTATATAGTTTTACATTGTTTTATATAGCTTTATATAGTTTCATATAGTTTTATATAGTTTTATATAGTTTTATAAAGTTTTACATAGTTTTATGTTGTTTTATATAGTTTTATATAGTTTTATATAGTTTTATAAGGTTTTATATAGTTTTATACAGTTTTATATTGTTTTATATAGTTTTATATAGTTTTATATAGTTTTATATAGTTTTGTATAGTTTTATATAGTTTTATATAGCTTTATATAGGTTTATATAGTTTTATATACTTTCATATACTTTTATATAGCTTTATATAGCTTTATATAGATTTATATAGCTTTATATAGATTTATATAGTTTTGTATAGCTTAAATAGTTTTATATAGTTTTATATAGTTTTATAAAGTTTTATATAGTTTTATGTTGTTTTATATAGTTTTATATAGTTTTATATAGTTTTATATAGTTTTATATAGTTTTATACAGTTTTATATTGTTTTGTATAGTTTTATATAGTTTTATATAGTTTTATAAAATTTTATATAGTTTTATATAGTTTTATATAGTTGTATATAGTTGTATATAGTTTTATATCGAATTATATAGTTTTATATAGTTTCATATAGTTGTATATAGTTTTATATAGTTTTATATTGTTTTATATACTTTTATATAGTGTTATGCAGTTTTATACAGTTTTATACAGTTTTGTATAGTTTTATATAGTTTTTTACCGCTTTAGATTGTTTATATAGTTTAATATAGTATTATATAGTTTTATATCGTTTTATATAGTTTTATATAGTTTTGTATGGTTTTATATAGTTTTATATTGTTTTATATAGTTTTATATAGTTTTACAGAGTTTTATATAGTTTTATATAGTTTTATATAGTTTTATATAGTTGTATATAGTTTTATATAGTTTTATATTGTTTTATATACTTTGATATAGTGTTATGCAGTTTTATACAGTTTTATACAGTTTTATATAGTTTTATATAGTTTTATATAGTTTTATATAGTTTTATATAGTTTTATATAGTTTTACAGAGTTTTATATAGTTTTATATAGTTTTATGTAGTTTTATATAGTTTTATATAGTTTTATATAGTTTTATATAGTTTTATACCGTTTTACACAAATTTATATATTTCTATATAGTTTTATATAGATTCATATAGTTTTATAAAGTTTTATATAGCTTTATGTTGTTTTATATAGTTTTATATAGTTTTATATAGTTTCATATAGGTTTATATAGTTTTATATAGTTTTACACAGTTTTATATTGGTTTAAATAGTTTTATATAGTTTTCTATAGTTTTGTATAGTTTTACACAGTTTTACATAGTTCTATATAGTTTTATATAGATTCATATAGTTTTATACAGTTTCATGTAGTTTTATATAGTTTTATATAGTTTTATATTGTTTTATATAGTTTTATATAGTTTTATATAGTTTTATATAGTTTTATATAGTTTTATATAGTTTTATATAGTCTTATATAGTTTTATATAGTTTTATATAGTTTTATATAGTTTTACGCAGTTTTATACAGTTTTATACAGTTTTGTATAGTCTGATATAGTATTATATAGTTTTATATAGTTTGATATAGTTGTATATAGTTTTATATAGTTTTATATAGTTGTATATAGATTTATATAGTTGTATATAGTTTTATATAGTTTTATATAGTTTTATATAGTTTTGTATGGTTTTATACAGTTTTATATAGTTTTACAGAGTTTTATATAGTTTTCTATAGTTTTATATTGTTTTATATAGCTTTATATAGTTTCATATAGTGTTATATAGTTTTATATAGTTTTATAAAGTTTTATATAGTTTTATGTTGTTTTATTTAGTTTTATATAGTTTTATATAGTTTTATAATGTTTTATATAGTTTTATGTTTTTTTATATAGTTTTATATAGTTTTATATGGTTTTATATAGTTCTATACAGTTTTATATTGTTTTATATAGTTTTATATAGTTTTATATAGTTTTATATAGTTTTATATAATTTTATATAGTTTTATACAGTTTTATATAGTTTCATATAGTTGTATATAGTTTTATATAGTTTTGTATAGTTTTATATATTTTTATATAGTTTTGTATAGTTTTATATAGTTTTATATAGCTTTATATAGGTTTATATAGTTTTATATACTTTTATATACTTTTATATAGCTTTATATAGCTTTATATAGATTTATATAGCTTTATATAGATTTATATAGTTTTGTATAGCTTAAATAGTTTTATATAGTTTTATATAGTTTTATAAAGTTTTATATAGTTTTATGTTGTTTTATATAGTTTTATATAGTTTTATATAGTTTTATATAGTTTTATATAGTTTTATACAGTTTTATATTGTTTTGTATAGTTTTATATAGTTTTATATAGTTTTATAAAATTTTATATAGTTTTATATAGTTTTATATAGTTGTATATAGTTGTATATAGTTTTATATCGAATTATATAGTTTTATATAGTTTCATATAGTTGTATATAGTTTTATATAGTTTTATATTGTTTTATATACTTTTATATAGTGTTATGCAGTTTTATACAGTTTTATACAGTTTTGTATAGTTTTATATAGTTTTTTACCGCTTTAGATTGTTTATATAGTTTAATATAGTATTATATAGTTTTATATCGTTTTATATAGTTTTATATAGTTTTGTATGGTTTTATATAGTTTTATATTGTTTTATATAGTTTTACAGAGTTTTATATAGTTTTATATAGTTTTATATAGTTTTATATAGTTGTATATAGTTTTATATAGTTTTATATTGTTTTATATACTTTGATATAGTGTTATGCAGTTTTATACAGTTTTATACAGTTTTATATAGTTTTATATAGTTTTATATAGTTTTATATAGTTTTATATAGTTTTATATAGTTTTACAGAGTTTTATATAGTTTTATATAGTTTTATGTAGTTTTATATAGTTTTATATAGTTTTATATAGTTTTATATAGTTTTATACCGTTTTACACAAATTTATATATTTCTATATAGTTTTATATAGATTCATATAGTTTTATAAAGTTTTATATAGCTTTATGTTGTTTTATATAGTTTTATATAGTTTTATATAGTTTCATATAGGTTTATATAGTTTTATATAGTTTTACACAGTTTTATATTGGTTTAAATAGTTTTATATAGTTTTCTATAGTTTTGTATAGTTTTACACAGTTTTACATAGTTCTATATAGTTTTATATAGATTCATATAGTTTTATACAGTTTCATGTAGTTTTATATAGTTTTATATAGTTTTATATTGTTTTATATAGTTTTATATAGTTTTATATAGTTTTATATAGTTTTATATAGTTTTATATAGTCTTATATAGTTTTATATAGTTTTATATAGTTTTATATAGTTTTACGCAGTTTTATACAGTTTTATACAGTTTTGTATAGTCTGATATAGTATTATATAGTTTTATATAGTTTGATATAGTTGTATATAGTTTTATATAGTTTTATATAGTTGTATATAGATTTATATAGTTGTATATAGTTTTATATAGTTTTATATAGTTTTATATAGTTTTGTATGGTTTTATACAGTTTTATATAGTTTTACAGAGTTTTATATAGTTTTCTATAGTTTTATATTGTTTTATATAGCTTTATATAGTTTCATATAGTGTTATATAGTTTTATATAGTTTTATAAAGTTTTATATAGTTTTATGTTGTTTTATTTAGTTTTATATAGTTTTATATAGTTTTATAATGTTTTATATAGTTTTATGTTGTTTTATATAGTTTTATATAGTTTTATATGGTTTTATATAGTTCTATACAGTTTTATATTGTTTTATATAGTTTTATATAGTTTTATATAGTTTTATATAGTTTTATATAATTTTATATAGTTTTATACAGTTTTATATAGTTTCATATAGTTGTATATAGTTTTATATAGTTTTGTATAGTTTTATATAGTTTTATATAGTTTTGCATGGTTTTATATAGTTTTATATTGTTTTATATAGTTTTACAGAGTTTTATATAGTTTTATATAGTTTTATATAGTTTTATATAGTTGTATATAGTTTTACAGAGTTTTATATAGTTTTATATAGTTTTATGTAGTTTTATATAGTTTTATATAGTTTTATATAGTTTTATATAGTTTTATACCGTTTTACACAAATTTATATATTTCTATATAGTTTTATATAGATTCATATAGTTTTATAAAGTTTTATATAGCTTTATGTTGTTTTATATAGTTTTATATAGTTTTATATAGTTTCATATAGGTTTATATAGTTTTATATAGTTTTACACAGTTTTATATTGGTTTAAATAGTTTTATATAGTTTTCTATAGTTTTGTATAGTTTTACACAGTTTTACATAGTTCTATATAGTTTTATATTGTTTTATATAGTTTTATATAGTTTTATATAGTTTTATATAGTTTTATATAATTTTATATAGTTTTATACAGTTTTATATAGTTTTATATAGTTTTATATAGTTTTATATAGTTTTATATAGTCTTATATAGTTTTATATAGTTTTATATAGTTTTATATAGTTTTACGCAGTTTTATACAGTTTTATACAGTTTTGTATAGTCTGATATAGTATTATATAGTTTTATATAGTTTGATATAGTTGTATATAGTTTTATATAGTTTTATATAGTTGTATATAGATTTATATAGTTGTATATAGTTTTATATAGTTTTATATAGTTTTATATAGTTTTGTATGGTTTTATACAGTTTTATATAGTTTTACAGAGTTTTATATAGTTTTCTATAGTTTTATATTGTTTTATATAGCTTTATATAGTTTCATATAGTGTTATATAGTTTTATATAGTTTTATAAAGTTTTATATAGTTTTATGTTGTTTTATTTAGTTTTATATAGTTTTATATAGTTTTATAATGTTATATATAGTTTTATGTTGTTTTATATAGTTTTATATAGTTTTATATGGTTTTATATAGTTCTATACAGTTTTATATTGTTTTATATAGTTTTATATAGTTTTATATAGTTTTATATAGTTTTATATAATTTTATATAGTTTTATACAGTTTTATATAGTTTCATATAGTTGTATACAGTTTTATATAGTTTTGTATAGTTTTATATAGTTTTATATAGTTTTGTATAGTTTTATATAGTTTTATATAGCTTTATATAGGTTTATATAGTTTTATATACTTTTATATACTTTTATATAGCTTTATATAGCTTTATATAGATTTATATAGCTTTATATAGATTTATATAGTTTTGTATAGCTTAAATAGTTTTATATAGTTTTATATAGTTTTATAAAGTTTTATATAGTTTTATGTTGTTTTATATAGTTTTATATAGTTTTATATAGTTTTATATAGTTTTATATAGTTTTATACAGTTTTATATTGTTTTGTATAGTTTTATATAGTTTTATATAGTTTTATAAAATTTTATATAGTTTTATATAGTTTTATATAGTTGTATATAGTTGTATATAGTTTTATATCGAATTATATAGTTTTATATAGTTTCATATAGTTGTATATAGTTTTATATAGTTTTATATTGTTTTATATACTTTTATATAGTGTTATACAGTTTTATACAGTTTTATACAGTTTTGTATAGTTTTATATAGTTTTTTACCGCTTTAGATTGTTTATATAGTTTAATATAGTATTATATAGTTTTATATCGTTTTATATAGTTTTATATAGTTTTGTATGGTTTTATATAGTTTTATATTGTTTTATATAGTTTTACAGAGTTTTATATAGTTTTATATAGTTTTATATAGTTTTATATAGTTGTATATAGTTTTATATAGTTTTATATTGTTTTATATACTTTGATATAGTGTTATGCAGTTTTATACAGTTTTATACAGTTTTATATAGTTTTATATAGTTTTGTATAGTTTTATATAGTTTTATATAGTTTTATATAGTTTTACAGAGTTTTATATAGTTTTATATAGTTTTATGTAGTTTTATATAGTTTTATATAGTTTTATATAGTTTTATATAGTTTTATACCGTTTTACACAAATTTATATATTTCTATATAGTTTTATATAGATTCATATAGTTTTATAAAGTTTTATATAGCTTTATGTTGTTTTATATAGTTTTATATAGTTTTATATAGTTTCATATAGGTTTATATAGTTTTATATAGTTTTACACAGTTTTATATTGGTTTAAATAGTTTTATATAGTTTTCTATAGTTTTGTATAGTTTTACACAGTTTTACATAGTTCTATATAGTTTTATATAGATTCATATAGTTTTATACAGTTTCATGTAGTTTTATATAGTTTTATATAGTTTTATATTGTTTTATATAGTTTTATATAGTTTTATATAGTTTTATATAGTTTTATATAGTTTTATATAGTCTTATATAGTTTTATATAGTTTTATATAGTTTTATATAGTTTTACGCAGTTTTATACAGTTTTATACAGTTTTGTATAGTCTGATATAGTATTATATAGTTTTATATAGTTTGATATAGTTGTATATAGTTTTATATAGTTTTATATAGTTGTATATAGATTTATATAGTTGTATATAGTTTTATATAGTTTTATATAGTTTTATATAGTTTTGTATGGTTTTATACAGTTTTATATAGTTTTACAGAGTTTTATATAGTTTTCTATAGTTTTATATTGTTTTATATAGCTTTATATAGTTTCATATAGTGTTATATAGTTTTATATAGTTTTATAAAGTTTTATATAGTTTTATGTTGTTTTATTTAGTTTTATATAGTTTTATATAGTTTTATAATGTTTTATATAGTTTTATGTTGTTTTATATAGTTTTATATAGTTTTATATGGTTTTATATAGTTCTATACAGTTTTATATTGTTTTATATAGTTTTATATAGTTTTATATAGTTTTATATAGTTTTATATAATTTTATATAGTTTTATACAGTTTTATATAGTTTCATATAGTTGTATATAGTTTTATATAGTTTTGTATAGTTTTATATGGTTTTATATAGTTTTATATAGTTTTATATACTTTTATATAGTTTTATATGGTTTTATATAGTTTTATATAGTTTTATATAGTTTTATATAGTCTCATGAAGTTTTATATAGTTTTATATAGTTTTACATAGTTTTATATAGCTTTATTTAGTTTTATACAGTTTTATACAGTTTTGAATAGTTTTATATAGTTTTATATAATTTTATATAGTTTTATATAGTCTTATATTGTTTCACATAGTTTTATATCGTTTTATATAGTTTTATATAGTTTTATATAGTTTTACATTGTTTTATATAGCTTTATATAGTTTCATATAGTTTTATATAGTTTTATATAGTTTTATAAAGTTTTACATAGTTTTATGTTGTTTTATATAGTTTTATATAGTTTTATATAGTTTTATAATGTTTTATATAGTTTTATACAGTTTTATATTGTTTTATATAGTTTTATATAGTTTTATATAGTTTTATATAGTTTTGCATAGTTTTATATAGTTTTATATAGTTTTATATAGTTTTATATAGTTTTATATATTTTTGTATGGTTTTATACAGTTTTATATAGTTTTACAGAGTTTTATATAGTTTTACAGAGTTTTATATAGTTTTATATAGTTTTATATAGTTTTATATAGTTTTATATAGTTTTATATAGTTTTATATAGTTTTATATAGTTGTATATAGTTTTATATCGATTTATATAGTTTTATATAGTTTTATATAGTTTTATATGGTTTTATATAGTTTTATATAGTCTTATATTGTTTCACATAGTTTTATATCGTTTTATATAGTTTTATATAATTTTACATAGTTTTAAATTGTTTTATATAGCTTTATATAGTTTCATATAGTTTTATATAGTTTTATATAGTTTTATAAAGTTTTATATAGTTTTATATTGTTTTATACAGTTTTATATAGTTTTATATAGTTTTATATAGTTTTATATAGTTTTATATAGTTTTATATAGTTCTTTATAGTTTTATATAGTTTTATATAGTTTTATATACTTTTATATAGCTTTATATAGCTTTATATAGATTTATATTGTTTTGTATAACTTAAATAGTTTTATATAGTTTTATATAGTTTTCTAAAGTTTTATATAGTTTTATGTTGTTTTATATAGTTTTATATAGTTTTATATAGTTTTATATAGTTTTATATAGTTTTATATAGTTTTATACAGTTTTATATAGTTTTGTATAGTTTTATATAGTTTTATATAATTTTATATAGTTTTATATAGTTTTATATTGTTGTATATAGTTGTATATAGCTTTATATAGTTGTATATAGTTTTATATCGAATTATATAGTTTAATATAGTTTTATATAGTTGTATATAGTTTTATATAGTTTTATATAGTTTTATATAGTATTATATAGTTTTATATAGTTTTATATAGTTGTATATAGTTTTATATCGATTTATATAGTTTTATATAGTTTTATATTGTTTTACAGAGTTGTATATAGTTTTATATAGTTTTGTATAGTCTGATATAGTATTATATAGTTTTGTATAGTTGTATATAGTTTTATATCGAATTATATAGTTTAATATAGTTTTATATAGTTGTATATAGTTTTATATAGTTTTATATAGTTTTATATAGTATTATATAGTTTTATATAGTTTTATATAGTTGTATATAGTTTTATATCGATTTATATAGTTTTATATAGTTTTATATTGTTTTACAGAGTTGTATATAGTTTTATATAGTTTTGTATAGTCTGATATAGTATTATATAGTTTTGTATAGTTGTATATAGTTTTATATAGTTTTATATAGTTGTATATAGTTTTATATAGTTTTATATAGTTTTATATGGTTTTATAAAGTTTTATGTAGTTTTATATAGTTTTATATATTTGTATATAGTTGTATATAGTTTTATATAGTTGTATATACTTTTATATCGATTTATATAGTTTTATATAATTTTATATAGCTGTATATAGTTTCGCATAGTTTTATATAGTTTTATATACTTTTATATAGTGATATGCTGTTTTATACAGTTGTATACAGTTTTGTATAGTTTTATATAGTTTTATACAACTTTATATTGTTTATATAGTTTAATATAGTATTATATAGTTTTATATAGTTTTATATAGTTTTATATCGATTTATATAGTTTTATAAGGTTTTATACAGTTTTATAGAGTTTTATATTGTTTTATATAGTTTTATATAGTTTTATATAGTTTTATATAGTTTTATATAGTTTTATATAGTCTTATACAGTTTTATATAGTTTTGTATAGTTTTATATAGTTTTATATAGTTTTATATAATTTTATATAGTTTTATATAGTTTTATATAGTTGTATATAGTTGTATATAGTTTTATATAGTTGTATATAGTTTTATATCGAATTATATAGTTTAATATAGTTTTATATAGTTGTATATAGTTTTATATAGTTTTATATTGTTTTATATACTTTTATATAGTGTTATGCAGTTTTATACAGTTTTATACAGTTTCGTATAGTTTTATATAGTTTTTTAAAGCTTTAGATTGTTTATATAGTTTAATATATTATTATATAGTTTTATATAGTTTTATATAGTTTTATATAGTTTTATATAATTTGATGTAGTTTTATACAGTTTTATATAGTTGTATATAGCTTTATATAGATTTTTATAGTTTTATGCCGCTTTATACAGTTTTATACAGTTTTGTAAAGTTTTATATAGTTTTCTATAGTTTTATATAGTTTTATATTGTTTTATTTGGTCTTATACAGTTTTATACAGTTTTGAATAGTTTTATATAGTTTTATATAGTGTTATATAGTTTTATATACTTTAATATTGTCTTATGTAGTTTTATATAGTTTTATATATTTTCATATAGTTTTATATGGTTTTATACAGTTTTATATAGTGCTATATAGTTTATATAGTTCATATAGTTATATATAGTTTTATATAGTTTAATATAGTTTTATATAATTTTGGGCAGTTTTATACAGTTTTATACAGCTTTGTATAGTTTTATATATTTTTATATAATTTTATATAGCTTTATATAGTTTTGTATAGTTTTATACAGTTTTGTATAGTTTTGTATGGCTTTATATAGCTTTATATAATTGTATGCAGTTTTATGCAGTTTTATACATATTTGTATAGTTTTATATAGTTTTATATATTCTTATATAGTTTTATTTGATCTTATACGGATTTATACAGTTTTATATACTCTTATGTAGATTTACATAGTTTTGTATAGTTTTATATAGTTTTATACAGTTTTACATAGTTTTATACAGTTTTATATTGTTTTATATAGTTTTATATAGTTTTATATAATTTTATATAGTTTTATATAGTTTTATATAGTTGTATATAGTTGTATATAGTTTTATATAGTTGTATATACTTTTATACCGATTTATATAGTTTTATATAATTTTATATAGTTGTATATAGTTTCGCATAGTTTTATATAGTTTTATATACTTTTATATAGTGTTATGCAGTTTTATACAGTTGTATACAGTTTTGTATAGTTTTATATAGTTTTATACAACTTTATATTGTTTATATAGTTTAATATAGTATTATATAGTTTTATATAGTTTTATATAGTTTTATATCGATTTATATAGTTTTATATAGTTTTATATAGTTGTATATAGTTTTATATAGTTTAATATAGTTTTATATACTTTTATATAGTGTCATGCAGTTTTATACAGTTTTATACAGTTATGTATAGTTTTATATAGTTTTATACAGCTTTATATTGTTTATATAGTTTAATATAGTATTATATAGTTTTATATAGTTTATATAGTTTTATATAGTTTTACAGAGTTTTATATAGTTTTATATAGTTATATGCAGTTTTATATAGTTTTATATAGTTTTATATAGTTTTATATAGTTTTATATAGCTTTATATAGATTTATATAGTTTTGTACTGCTTTATATAGTTTTAGATAGTCTTTTATAGTTTTATATAGTTTTATACAGTTTTACACAATTTTATATATTTCTATATAGTTTTATATAGTTTCATATAGTTTTATAAAGTTTTATATAGTTTTATGTTGTTTTATATAGTTTTATATAGTTTTATATAGTTTCATATAGTTTTATATAGTTTTATATAGTTTTACACAGTTTTATATTGATTTAAATAGTTTTATATAGTTTTATATAATTTTATATAGTTTTATATAGTTTTATATAGTTGTATATAGATATATATAGTTTTATATGGTTTTATACAGTTTTGTATAGTTTTATATAGTTTTATATATTTTTATATATTTTTATATAGTTTTATATAGTTTTATATAGTTGTATATAGTTTTATATCGATTTATATAGTTTTATATAGTTTTATATAGTTTTATATGGTTTTATATAGTTTTATATAGTCTTATATTGTTTCACATAGTTTTATATCGTTTTATATAGTTTTATATAATTTTATATAGTTTTACATTGTTTTATATAGCTTTATATAGTTTCATATAGTTTTATATAGTTTTATATAGTTTTATAAAGTTTTACATAGTTTTATGTCGTTTTATATAGTTTTATATAGTTTTATATAGTTTTATAAGGTTTTATATAGTTTTATACAGTTTTATATTGTTTTATATAGTTTTATATAGTTTTATATAGTTTTATATAGTTTTATATAGTTTTATATAGTTTTATATAGTTTTATATAGTTTTATATAGTTTTATATAGTTTTATATAATTTTATATAGCTTTATATAGCTGTATATAGATTTATATTGTTTTGTATAGCTTAAATAGTTTTATATAGTTTTATATAGTTTTATATAGTTTTATATAGTTGTATATAGTTTTATATCGAATTATATAGTTTAATATAGTTTTGTATAGTTGTATATAGTTTTATATAGTTTTATATAGTTGTATATACTTTTATATCGAGTTATATAGTTTTATATAATGTTATATAGTTGTATATAGTTTCGCATAGTTTTATATAGTTTTATATACTTTTATATAGTGTTATGCAGTATTATACAGTTTTATTCAGTTTTGTATAGTTTTAAATAGTTATATGCAGTTTTATACAGTTTTATACAGTTTTGTATAGTTTTATATAGTTTTATATATTTTTATATAGTTTTATACAGTTTTATACAGTTTTATATAGTTTTATATAGTTTTATATAGTTTTATACAGTTTTATATAGTTATATGCAGTTTTATACAGTTTTATATAGTTTGATATAGTTTGATATAGTTTTATATAGTTGTATGCAGTTTTATACAGTTTTATACAGTTTTATACAGTTTTATACAGTTTTGTATAGTTTTATATAGTTTTATATAGTTTCATATAGTTATATGCAGTTTTATACAGTTTTATAAAGTTTTATACAGCTTTGTATAGTTTTGTATAGTTTTGTATAGTTTTACATAGTTTTATATAGTTTTATATAGTGTTATGTAGTTTTATACAGTTTTATATAGTTTTAAATAGTTGTATGCAGTTTTATACTGGTTTATACAGTTTTGTATAGTTTTATATAGTTTTATATAGTTTTATACAGTTTTATATAGTTCTATATTTTGTTTTGTATAGTTTTACATAGTTTTATATAGTTTTATAGAGCTTTATTAGATATTTAGAGAAATTTTGAGATAATTACAGATTTTCCCTATCCGTCACCCAAGGTTATGTAAAAATCCAGCATATACCTGGAGATATCTCGGGTGCTATTAGAGATAGCGCGATAAATCCAAGTGCATTGTCTGCAGGAGGCCCTTGCGCACGAATATGTGCAGCGGGAACGTCCTGGGACCACCAGGGGCAGAGAAAATTACAGATTTTCGGTATTTGTCACCCAAGGTCATGTAAAAATTCAACATATATCTGGAGATATCTCCGGTGCTATTAGAGATAGCGCGATAAATCAAAGTGCATTGTCTGCAGGAGGCCCTGGCGCATGAGTCTGTGCAGCGGGATCGACCTCGGACCACCAGAGGCCGAGAAAACCACCGACTCATGCGGCCGGATACTCAGGGTCAGGGAAAAATCCAATATATATCTGGTGATATCTCGGGTGCAATTAGAGATAGCGCAATAAATCAAAGTGCATTGTCTGTAGGAGGCACTGGCGAATGAATCTGTGCAGCAAGAACTACCTCGGACCACCAGGGGCCGAGAAAATTACAGATATTCGGAATCCAACACACAAGGTCATGTAAAAATCCAACATATATCTGGTGATATCTCGGGTGCTATTACAGATAGCGCAATAAATCAAAGTGCATTGTCGGTACGAGGCCCTGGCGCATGAATCTGTGCAGCGAGAACGACCTCGGACCACCAGGGGCCGAGAAAACCACCGTCTCATGGGGTCGGACTGTCAGGGTCAGGGAAAAATCCAATATATATCTGGTGATATCTCGGGTGCTATTAGAGATAGCGCAATAAATCAAAGTGCATTGTCTGCAGGAGGCCCTAGTGCATGAATCTGTGCAGCGGGAACGACCTCGGAACACCAGGGGCCGAGGAAATCACCGTCCCATGGGGCCGGACTGTCAGGGTCAGGGAAAAATCCAATATATATCTGGTGATATCTCGGGTGCTATTAGAGATAGCGCAATAAATCAAAGTGCATTGTCTGCAGGTGGCCCTGGCGCATGAATCTGTGCAGCGGGAACGATCTCGGACCACCAGGGGTCGAGAAAACCACCGTCTCATGGGGTCGGACACTCAGGCTCAGGGAAAAATCCAATATAAATCTAGTGATATCTCGGGTGATATTAGAGATAGCGCAATAAATCAAAGTGCATTGTCTGCAGGAGGCACTGGCGCATGAATCTGTGCAGCGGGAACGACCTCGGACCACCAGGGGCCGAGAAAATCACCGTCACATGGGGCCGGACTGTCAGGGTCAGGGAAAAATCCAATATATATCTGGTGATATCTCGGGTGCTATTAGAGATAGCGCAATAAATCAAAGTGCATTGTCTTCAAGAGGCCCTGGCGCATGAATCTGTGCAGCGGGATCGACCTCGGACCACGAGGGACCGAGAAACCCATCGATCCATGGGGCCGGACTGACAGAGCCAAGGAAAAATCCAATATACATCTGGTGATATCTCGGTTGCTATTAGAGATAGCGAAATAAATCAAAGTGCATTGTCTGCAGGAGGCACTGGCGCATGAATCTGTGCAGCGGGAACGACCTCGGACATCCAGGGGCCGAGAAAACCACCGACACATGGGTCCGGACACCCAGGGTCCTGCAAAAATCCAGGATGTATCTGATGATATCTCGGGTGCTATTAGAGATAGCGAGATAAATCATAGTGCATTGTCTGCAGGAGGCCCTGGCGCATGAATCTGTTCTGCGGGATCGACCTCGGACCACCAGGGGCCGAGAAAACCACCGACTCATGGTTCCGGACACTAAAGGTCCTGCAAAAATCCAGGATGTATCTGATAATATCTCGGGTGCTATTAGAGATAGCGAGATAAATCATAGTGCATTGTCTGTGGGAGGCCCTGGCGCATGAATCTGTGCAGCAGGAACGACCTCGGACCACAAGGAGCCGAGAAAACCACCGACACATGGGGCCGGACACTCAGTGTCAGGGAAAAATCCAATATATATCTGGTGATATCTCGGGTGCTATTACAGACAGCGCGATAAACCAAAGTGCCTTGCCTGCAGGAGGCCCTGGCGCATGAATCTGTGCAGAAGGAACGACATCGGACCACAAGGAGCCGAGAAAACCACCGACTCATGGGGCCGGACACACAGGGTCAGTGAAAAATCCAATATATATCTGGTGATATCTCGGGTGCTATTACAGACAGCGCGATAAATCAAAGTGCATTGTCTGCAGGAGGCCCTCGCGCATGAATCTGTGGAGGGGGATCGACCTCCGGCCACCAGAGGCTGAGAAAACCGTCGTCACAAGGGGCCGGACACCCAGGGTCAGGGAAAAATCCACTTTATATCTGGTTATATCTCGGTTGCTCTTACAGATAGCGCGATAAATCAAAGTGCATTGTCTGCAGGAAGCCCTGGCGCATGTATCTGTGCAGCGGGAACGACATCGGACCACAAGGAGCCGAGAAAACCACCGACTCATGGGGCCGGACACACAGGGTCAGTGAAAAATCCAATATATATCTGGTGATATCTCGGGTGCTATTACAGACAGCGCGATAAATCAAAGTGCATTGTTTGCAGGAGGCCCTCGCGCATGAATCTGTGGAGGGGGATCGACCTCGGGCCACCAGGGGCCGAGAAAACCACCGACACATGGGGCCGGACTGTCATGGTCAGGGAAAAATCCAATATATATCTGGTGATATCTCGGGTGCTATTACAGACAGCGCGATAAATCAAAGTGCATCGTTTGCAGGAGGCCCTCGCGCATGAATCTGCGGAGGGGGATCGACCTCGGGCCACCAGGGGCCGAGAAAACCACCGACTCATGGGGCCGGACTGTCAGGGTCAGGGAAAAATCCAATATATATCTGGTCATATCTCGGGTGCTATTAGAGATAGCGCAATAAACCCAATTGAATTATCTGCAGGAGGCCCTGGCGCATGAATCTGTGCAGCGGGATCGACCTCGGACCACCAGGGGCCGAGAGAATCACCGTCTCCTGGGGCCGGACTGTCAGGGTCAGGGAAAAATCCAATATATATCTGGTGATATCTCGGGTGCTATTTGAGATAGCGCAATAAATCAAAATGCATTGTCTGTAGGAGGCACTGGCGAATGAATCTGTGCAGCAAGAACTACCTCGGACCACCAGGGGCCGAGAAAATTACAGATATTCGGAATCCAACACACAAGGTCATGTAAAAATCCAACATATATCTGGTGATATCTCGGGTGCTATTACAGATAGCGCAATAAATCAAAGTGCATTGTCGGCACGAGGCCCTGGCGCATGAATCTGTGCAGCGAGAATGACCTCGGACCACCAGGGGCCGAGAAAACCACCGTCTCATGGGGCCGGACTGTCAGGGTCAGGGAAAAATCCAATATATATCTGGTGATATCTCGGGTGCTATATGAGATAGCGCAATAAATCAAAGTGCATTGTCCGTAGGAGGCACTGGCGAATGAATCTGTGCAGCAGGAACGACCTCGGAAAACCAGGCGCCGAGAAAATTACAGATATTAGGAATCCGTCACCCAAGGTCATGTAAAAATCCATCATATATCTGGTGAAATCTCGGGTGCTATTACAGATAGCGCAATAAACCAAAGTTATATATCTATAGGAGGCCCTGGCGCATGAATCTGTGCAGCGGGATCGACCTCGGACCACCAGGGGCCGAGAAAACTACCGTCTCATGGGGCCGGACTGTCAGGGTCAGGGGAAAATCCAATATATATCTGGTGATATCTCGGGTGCTATTAGAGATAGCGAAATAAATCAAAGTGCATTGTCTACAGGAGGCACTGGCGCATGAATCTGTGCAGCGGGAACGACCTCGGACCACCAGGGACCGAGAAAACCACCGTCTCATGGGGCCGGACTGTCAGGGTCAGGGAAAAATCCAATATAAATCTTGTGATATCTCGGGTGCTATTACAGATAGCGCAATAAATCAAAGTGCATTTTCTGCAGGAGGCCCTGGCGCATGAAGCTGTGCAGCGGGAACGAACTCGGACCACCAGGGGTCGAGAAAACCACCGTCTCATGGGGTCGGACACTGAGGGTCAGGGAAAAATCCAATATATATCTGGTGATATCTCGGGTGCTATTAGAGATAGCGCAATAAATCAAAGTGCATTGTCTGCAGGTGGCCCTGGCGCATGAATCTGTGCAGCGGGAACGATCTCGGACCACCAGGGGTCGAGAAAACCACCGTCTCATGGGGTCGGACACTCAGGCTCAGGGAAAAATCCAATATAAATCTAGTGATATCTCGGGTGCTATTACAGATAGCGCAATAAACCAAAGTGAATTATCTATAGGAGGCCCTGGCGCATGAATCTGTGCAGCGGGAACGACCTCGGACCACCAGGGGCCGAGAAAATCACCGTCTCATGGGGCCGGACTGTCACGGACATGGAAAAATCCAATATATATCTGGTGATATCTCGGGTGCTATTAGAGATAGCGCAATAAACCAAAGTGAATTATCTATAGGAGGCCCTGGCGCATGAATCTGTGCAGCGGGAACGACCTCGGACCACCAGGGGTCGAGAAAACCACCGTCTCATGGGGCCGGACTGTCACGGTCAGGGAAAAATCCAATATATATCTGGTGATATCTCGGGTGCTATTAGAGATAGCAAAATAAACCAAAGTGAATTATCTATAGGAGGCCCTGGCGCATGAATCTGTGCAGCGGGAACGATCTCGGACCACCAGGGGTCGAGAAAACCACCGTCTCATGGGGTCGGACACTCAGGGTCAGGGAAAAATCCAATATATATCTGGTGACATCTCGGGTGATATTAGAGATAGCGCAATAAACCAAAGTGAATTGTCTGCAGGAAGCCTTGGCGCATGAATCTGTTCTGCGGGATCGACCTCGGACCACGGGGGACCGAGAAAACCATCGACCCATGGGGCCGGACTGTCAGGGTCACTGAAAAATCCAATATATATCTGGTGATATCTCGAGTGCTATTAGAGATAGCGCAAAAAATCAAAGTGCATTGTCTGTAGGAGGCACTGGCGAATGAATCTGTGCAGCAGGAACTACCTCGGACCACCAGGGGCCGAGAAAATTACCGTCTCATGGGACCGGTCTGTCAGGGTCAGGGAAAAATCCAATATATATATCTGGTGATATCTCGGGTACTATTAGAGATAGCGCAATAAATCAAAGTGCATTGTCTCCAGGAGGCCCTAGCGCATGAATCTGTGCAGCGGGAACGACCCCGGACCACCAGGGGCTGAGAAAACCACCGTCCCATTCGGTCGGTCACTCAGGGTCAGGAAAAAATCCAATATATATCTGGTGATATCTCGGGTGCTGTTACAGATAGCGCAATAAATCAAAGTGCATTGTCTGTAGGATGCCCTGGCGCATGAATCTGTGCAGCGGGAACGACCTCGGACCACCAGGGGCCGAGGAAACTACCGTCTCACTGGGCCGGACATTCAGGGTCAGGGAAAAATCCAATATATATCTGGTGATATCTCGGGTGCTATTAGAGATAGCGCAATAAACCAAAGTGAATTGTCTGCAGGATCCCAGACGCATGAATTTGTTCAGCGGGATAGATCTCGGACCACCAGGGGTCGAGAAAACCACCGAAACATGGGGCCGGTCACTCAGGGTCAGGGAAAAATACAATATATATCTGGTGATATCTCGGGTGCTATTAGAGATAGCGCAATAAATCAAAGTGCATTGTCTGCAGGAGGCCCTAGCGCATGAATCTGTGCAACGGGAAGGACCACAGACCACCAGGGGTCGAGAAAACCACCGTCTCATGGGGTCGGACACTCAGGGTCAGGGAAAAATCCAATATATATCTGGTGATATCTCGGGTGATATTAGAGATAGCGCAATAAATCAAAGTGCATTGCCTGCAGGAGGCACTGGCGCATGAATCTGTGCAGCGGGAACGACCTCGGACCACCAGGGGTCGAGAAAATCACCGTCTCATGGGGTCGGACACTCAGGGTCAGGGAAAAATCCAATATAAATCTGGAGATATCTCGGGTGCTATTAGAGATAGCGCAATAAATCAAAGTGCATTGTCTGCAGGAGGCACTGGCGCATGAATCTGTGCAGCGGGAACGACCTCGGACCACCAGGGGCCGAGAAAATCACCGTCTGATGGGGCCGGACTGTCAGGGTCAAGGAAAAATCCAATATATATCTGGTGATATCTCGGGTGCTATTAGAGATAGCGCAATAAATCAAAGTGCATTGTCGGCAGGAGGCCCTAGCGCATGAATCTGTGCAACGGGAAGGACCACAGACCACCAGGGGTCGAGAAAACCACCGTCTCATGGGGTCGGACACTCAGGATCAGGGAAAAATCCAATATATATCTGGTGATATCTCGGGTGATATTAGAGATAGCGCAATAAATCAAAGTGCATTGTCTGCAGGAGGCACTGGCGCATGAATCTGTGCAGCGGGAACGACCTCGGACCACCAGGGGTCGAGAAAATCACCGTCTCATGGGGTCGGACACTCAGGGTCAGGGAAAAATCCAATATATATCTGGTGATATCTCGGGTGATATTAGAGATAGCGCAATAAATCAAAGTGCATTGTCTGCAGGAGGCCCTAGCGCATGAATCTGTGCAACGGGAAGGACCACGGACCACCAGGGGTCGAGAAAACCACCGTCTCATGGGGTCGGCTCACTCAGGGTCAGGGAAAAATCCAATATATATCTGGTGATATCTCGGGTGATATTAGAGATAGCGCAATAAATCAAAGTGCATTGTCTGCAGGAGGCACTGGCGCATGAATCTGTGCAGCGGGAACGACCTCGGACCACCAGGGGCCGAGAAAACCACCGTCTCATGGGGCCGGACACTCAGGGTCAGGGAAAAATCCAATATATATCATTTGATATCTCGGGTGCTATTAGAGATAGCGCAATAAATCAAAGTGCATTGTCTGCAGGAGGCCCTAGCGCATGAATCTGTGCAGTGGGAACGACCTCGGAACTCCAGGGGCCGAGAAAACCACCGACACATGGGGCCGGACTGTCAGGGTCAGGGAAAAATCCAATATATATCTGGTGATATCTCGGGTGCTATTACAGATAGCGCAATAAACCAAAGTGAATTGTCTGCAGGAAGCCTTGGCGCATGAATCTGTGCACCGGGAACGACCTCGGACCACCAGGTGCCGAGAAAACCACCGTCTCATGGGGTCGGACACTCAGGGTCACTGAAATATCCAATATATATCTGGTGATATCTCGGGTGCTATTAGAGATAGCGCAATAAATCAAAGTGCATTGTCTGCAGGAGGCTCTAGCGCATGAACCTGTGCAGCGGGAACGACCTCGGAAAACCAGGGGCCGAGAAAAACACCGTCTCATGGGGCCGGACTGTCAGGGTCAGGGAAAAATCGAGTATATATCTGGTGATATCTCGGGTGCTATTAGAGATAGCGCAATAAATCAAAGCGCATTGTCTGCAGGACGCCCTAGCGCATGAATCTGTGCAGCGGGATCGACCTCGGACCACCAAGGGCCGAGAAAATCACCGTCTCATGGGGCCGGACTGTCACGGTCAGGGAAAAATCCAATATATATCTGGTGATATCTCGGGTGCTATTAGAGATAGCGCAATAAACCCAAGTGAATTATCTATAGGAGGCCCTGGCACCTGAATCTGTGCAGGGGGAATTACCTCGGACAACTAGCGGCCGAGAAAACCACCGTCTCATCGGGCCGGACACTCAGGGTCAGGGGAAAATCCAATATATATCTGGAGATATCTCGGGTGCTATTAGAGATAGCGCAATAAATCAAAGTGCATTGTCTGCAGGAGGCCCTAGCGCATGAATCTGTGCAGCAGGAACTACCTCGGACCACCAGGGGCCTAGAAAATTACCGTCTCATGGGGCCGGACACTCAGGGTCAGGGAAAAATCGAATATATATCTGGTGATATCTCGGGTGCAATTAGAGATAGCGCAATAAACCAAAGTGCATTGTCTGCAGGAGGCCCTGGCGCATGAATCTGTGCAGCGGGAACGACCTCGGACCACCAGGGGCCGAGAAAACCACCGTCTCATGGGGTCGGTCACTCAGGGTCAGGGAAAAATCCAATATATATCTGGTGATATCTCGGGTGCTATTACAGATTCCGCAATAAGTCAAAGTGCATTGTCTGCAGGAGGCCCTGGCGCATGAATCTGTGCAGCGGGAACGACCTCGGACCACCAGGTGCCGAGAAAACCACCGTCTCATGGGGTCGAACACTCAGGGTCACTGAAATATCCAATATATATCTGGTGATACCTCGGGTGCTATTAGAGATAGCGCAATAAATCAAAGTGCATTGTCTGCAGGAGGCCCTAGCGCATGAATCTGTGCAACGGGAAGGACCACAGACCACCAGGGGTCGAGAAAACCACCGTCTCATGGGGTCGGACACTCAGGGTCAGGGAAAAATCCAATATATATCTGGTGATATCTCGGGTGATATTAGAGATAGCGCAATAAATCAAAGTGCATTGTCTGCAGGAGGCACTGGCGCATGAATCTGTGCAGCGGGAACGACCTCGGACCACCAGGGGTCGAGCAAATCACCGTCTCATGGGGTCGGACACTCAGGGTCAGGGAAAAATCCAATATAAATCTGGAGATATCTCGGATGCTATTAGAGATAGCGCAATAAATCAAAGTGCATTGTCTGCAGGAGGCACTGGCGCATGAATCTGTGCAGCCGGAACGACCTCGGACCACCAGGGGCCGAGAAAATCACCGTCTGATGGGGCCGGACTGTCAGGGTCAGGGAAAAATCCAATATATATCTGGTGATATCTCGGGTGCTATTACAGATAGCGCAATAAATTAAAGTGCATTGTCTGTGGGAGGCCCTGGCGCATGAATCTGTGCAGCGGGAACGACCTCGGACCACGAGGGACCGAGAAACCATCGACACATGGGGCCGGACTTTCAGGGTCAAGGAAAAATCCAATATATATCTGGTGATATCTCGGGTGCTATTAGAGATAGCGCAATAAATCAAAGTGCATTGTCGGCAGGAGGCCCTAGCGCATGAATCTGTGCAACGGGAAGGACCACAGACCACCAGGGGTCGAGAAAACAACCGTCTCATGGGGTCGGACACTCAGGGTCAGGGAAAAATCCAATATATATCTGGTGATATCTCGGGTGATATTAGAGATAGCGCAATAAATCAAAGTGCATTGTCTGCAGGAGGCACTGGCGCATGAATCTGTGCAGCGGGAACGACCTCGGACCACCAGGGGTCGAGGAAATCACCGTCTCATGGGGTCGGACACTCAGGGTCAGGGAAAAATCCAATATATATCTGGTGATATCTCGGGTGATATTAGAGATAGCGCAATAAATCAAAGTGCATTGTCTGCAGGAGGCACTGGCGCATGAATCTGTGCAGCGGGAACGACCTCGGACCACCAGGGGATGAGAAAACCACCGTCACATGGGGTCGGACACTCAGGGTCAGGGAAAAATCCAATATATATCTGGTGATATCTCGGGTGCTATTACAGATTCCGCAATAAGTCAAAGTGCATTGTCTGCAGTAGGCCCTGGCGCATGAATCTGTGCAGCGGGAACGACCTCGGACCACCAGGTGCCGAGAAAACCACCGTCTCATGGGGTCGAACACTCAGGGTCACTGAAATATCCAATATGTATCTGGTGATATCTCGGGTGCTATTAGAGATAGCGCAATAAATCAAAGTGCATTGTCTGCAGGAGGCCCTAGCGCATGAATCTGTGCAACGGGAAGGACCACGGACCACCAGGGGTCGAGAAAACCACCGTCTCATGGGGTCGGCTCACTCAGGGTCAGGGAAAAATCCAATATATATCTGGTGATATCTCGGGTGCTATTAGAGATAGCGCAATAAATCAAAGCGCATTGTCTGCAGGACGCCCTAGCGCATGAATCTGTGCAGCGGGATCGACCTCGGACCACCAAGGGCCGAGAAAATCACCGTCTCATGGGGCCGGACTGTCACGGTCAGGGAAAAATCCAATATATATCTTGTGATATCTCGGGTGCTATTAGAGATAGCGCAATAAACCCAAGTGAATTATCTATAGGAGGCCCTGGCACCTGAATCTGTGCAGGGGGAATTACCTCGGACAACTAGCGGCCGAGAAAACCACCGTCTCATCGGGCCGGACACTCAGGGTCAGGGGAAAATCCAATATATATCTGGAGATATCTCGGGTGCTATTAGAGATAGCGCAATAAATCAAAGTGCATTGTCTGCAGGAGGCCCTAGCGCATGAATCTGTGCAGCAGGAACTACCTCGGACCACCAGGGGCCTAGAAAATTACCGTCTCATGGGGCCGGACACTCAGGGTCAGGGAAAAATCGAATATATATCTGGTGATATCTCGGGTGCAATTAGAGATAGCGCAATAAACCAAAGTGCATTGTCTGCAGGAGGCACTGGCGCATGAATCTGTGCAGCGGGAACGACCTCGGACCACCAGGTGCCGAGAAAACCACCGTCTCATGGGGTCGAACACTCAGGGTCACTGAAATATCCAATATATATCTGGTGATATCTCGGGTGCTATTAGAGATAGCGCAATAAATCAAAGTGCATTGTCTGCAGGAGGCCCTAGCGCATGAATCTGTGCAACGGGAAGGACCACGGACCACCAGGGGTCGAGAAAACCACCGTCTCATGGGGTCGGACACTCAGGGTCAGGGAAAAATCCAATATATATCTAGTGATATCTCGGGTGATATTAGAGATAGCGCAATAAATCAAAGTGCATTGTCTGCAGGAGGCACTGGCGCATGAATCTGTGCAGCGGGAACGACCTCGGACCACCAGGGGTCGAGAAAACCACCCTCTCATGGGGTCGGACACTCAGGGTCAGGGAAAAATCCAATATATATCTGGTGATATCTCGGGTGATATTAGAGATAGCGCAATAAATCAAAGTGCATTGTCTGCAGGAGGCACTGGCGCATGAATCTGTGCAACGGGAAGGACCACAGACCACCAGGGGTCCAGAAAACCACCGTCTCATGGGGTCGGACACTCAGGGTCAGGGAAAAATCCAATATATATCTGGTGATATCTCGGGTGATATTAGAGATAGCGCAATAAATCAAAGTGCATTGTCTGCAGGAGGCACTGGCGCATGAATCTGTGCAGCGGGAACGACCTCGGACCACCAGGGGTCGAGAAAATCACCGTCTCATGGGGTCGGACACTCAGGGTCAGGGAAAAATCCAATATAAATCTGGAGATATCTCGGATGCTATTAGAGATAGCGCAATAAATCAAAGTGCATTGTCTGCAGGAGGCACTGGCGCATGAATCTGTGCAGCCGGAACGACCTCGGACCACCAGGGGCCGAGAAAATCACCGTCTGATGGGGCCGGACTGTCAGGGTCAGGGAAAAATCGAATATATATCTGGTGATATCTCGGGTGCTATTACAGATAGCGCAATAAATTAAAGTGCATTGTCTGTGGAAGGCCCTGGCGCATGAATCTGTGCAGCGGGAACGACCTCGGACCACGAGGGACCGAGAAACCATCGACACATGGGGCCGGACTTTCAGGGTCAAGGAAAAATCCAATATATATCTGGTGATATCTCGGGTGCTATTAGAGATAGCGCAATAAATCAAAGTGCATTGTCGGCAGGAGGCCCTAGCGCATGAATCTGTGCAACGGGAAGGACCACAGACCACCAGGGGTCGAGAAAACAACCGTCTCATGGGGTCGGACACTCAGGGTCAGGGAAAAATCCAATATATATCTGGTGATATCTCGGGTGATATTAGAGATAGCGCAATAAATCAAAGTGCATTGTCTGCAGGAGGCACTGGCGCATGAATCTGTGCAGCGGGAACGACCTCGGACCACCAGGGGTCGAGAAAATCACCGTCTCATGGGGTCGGACACTCAGGGTCAGGGAAAAATCCAATATATATCTGGTGATATCTCGGGTGATATTAGAGATAGCGCAATAAATCAAAGTGCATTGTCTGCAGGAGGCACTGGCGCATGAATCTGTGCAGCGGGAACGACCTCGGACCACCAGGGGATGAGAAAACCACCGTCACATGGGGTCGGACACTCAGGGTCAGGGAAAAATCCAATATATATCTGGTGATATCTCGGGTGCTATTACAGATTCCGCAATAAGTCAAAGTGCATTGTCTGCAGTAGGCCCTGGCGCATGAATCTGTGCAGCGGGAACGACCTCGGACCACCAGGTGCCGAGAAAACCACCGTCTCATGGGGTCGAACACTCAGGGTCACTGAAATATCCAATATGTATCTGGTGATATCTCGGGTGCTATTAGAGATAGCGCAATAAATCAAAGTGCATTGTCTGCAGGAGGCCCTAGCGCATGAATCTGTGCAACGGGAAGGACCACGGACCACCAGGGGTCGAGAAAACCACCGTCTCATGGGGTCGGCTCACTCAGGGTCAGGGAAAAATCCAATACATATCTGGTGATATCTCGGGTGCTATTAGAGATAGCGCAATAAATCAAAGCGCATTGTCTGCAGGACGCCCTAGCGCATGAATCTGTGCAGCGGGATCGACCTCGGACCACCAAGGGCCGAGAAAATCACCGTCTCATGGGGCCGGACTGTCACGGTCAGGGAAAAATCCAATATATATCTTGTGATATCTCGGGTGCTATTAGAGATAGCGCAATAAACCCAAGTGAATTATCTATAGGAGGCCCTGGCACCTGAATCTGTGCAGGGGGAATTACCTCGGACAACTAGCGGCCGAGAAAACCACCGTCTCATCGGGCCGGACACTCAGGGTCAGGGGAAAATCCAATATATATCTGGAGATATCTCGGGTGCTATTAGAGATAGCGCAATAAATCAAAGTGCATTGTCTGCAGGAGGCCCTAGCGCATGAATCTGTGGAGCAGGAACTACCTCGGACCACCAGGGGCCTAGAAAATTACCGTCTCATGGGGCCGGACACTCAGGGTCAGGGAAAAATCGAATATATATCTGGTGATATCTCGGGTGCAATTAGAGATAGCGCAATAAACCAAAGTGCATTGTCTGCAGGAGGCACTGGCGCATGAATCTGTGCAGCGGGAACGACCTCGGACCACCAGGTGCCGAGAAAACCACCGTCTCATGGGGTCGAACACTCAGGGTCACTGAAATATCCAATATATATCTGGTGATATCTCGGGTGCTATTAGAGATAGCGCAATAAATCAAAGTGCATTGTCTGCAGGAGGCCCTAGCGCATGAATCTGTGCAACGGGAAGGACCACGGACCACCAGGGGTCGAGAAAACCTCCGTCTCATGGGGTCGGACACTCAGGGTCAGGGAAAAATCCAATATATATCTAGTGATATCTCGGGTGATATTAGAGATAGCGCAATAAATCAAAGTGCATTGTCTGCAGGAGGCACTGGCGCATGAATCTGTGCAGCGGGAACGACCTCGGACCACCAGGGGTCGAGAAAACCACCCTCTCATGGGGTCGGACACTCAGGGTCAGGGAAAAATCCAATATATATCTGGTGATATCTCGGGTGATATTAGAGATAGCGCAATAAATCAAAGTGCATTGTCTGCAGGAGGCACTGGCGCATGAATCTGTGCAGCGGGAACGACCTCGGACCACCAGGGGTCGAGAAAACCACCGTCTCATGGGGTCGGACACTCAGGGTCAGGGAAAAATCCAATATATATCTGGTGATATCTCGGGTGATATTAGAGATAGCGCAATAAATCAAAGTGCATTGTCTGCAGGAGGCACTGGCGCATGAATCTGTGCAGCGGGAACGACCTCGGAACACCAGGGGATGAGAAAACCACCGTCACATGGGGTCGGACACTCAGGGTCAGGGAAAAATCCAATATATATCTGGTGATATCTCGGGTGCTATTACAGATTCCGCAATAAGTCAAAGTGCATTGTCTGCAGGAGGCCCTGGCGCATGAATCTGTGCAGCGGGAACGACCTCGGACAACCAGGTGCCGAGAAAACCACCGTCTCATGGGGTCGAACACTCAGGGTCACTGAAATATCCAATATATATCTGGTGATATCTCGGGTGCTATTAGAGATAGCGCAATAAATCAAAGTGCATTGTCTGCAGGACGCCCTAGCGCATGAATCTGTGCAGCGGGATCGACCTCGGACCACCAAGGGCCGAGAAAATCACCGTCTCATGGGGCCGGACTGTCACAGTCAGGGAAAAATCCAATATATATCTGGTGATATCTCGGGTGCTATTAGAGATAGCGCAATAAACCAAAGTGCATTGTCTGCAGGAGGCCCTGGCACATGAATCTGTGCAGGGGGAATTACCTCGGACAACTAGCGGCCGAGAAAACCACCGTCTCATCGGGCCGGACACTCAGGGTCAGGGGAAAATCCAATATATATCTGGAGATATCTCGGGTGCTATTAGAGATAGCGCAATAAATCAAAGTGCATTGTCTGCAGGAGGCCCTAGCGCATGAATCTGTGCAGCAGGAACTACCTCGGACCACCAGGGGCCTAGAAAATTACCGTCTCATGGGGTCGGACACTCAGGGTCAGGGAAAAATCCAATATATATCTGGTGATATCTCGTGTGATATTAGAGATAGCGCAATAAATCAAAGTGCATTGTCTGCAGGAGGCACTGGCGCATGAATCTGTGCAGCGGGAACGACCTCGGACCACCAGGGGTCGAGAAAACCACCGTCTCATGGGGTCGGACACTCAGGGTCAGGGAAAAATCCAATATATATCTGGTGATATCTCGGGTGATATTAGAGATAGCGCAATAAATCAAAGTGCATTGTCTGCAGGAGGCACTGGCGCATGAATCTGTGCAGCGGGAACGACCTCGGACCACCAGGGGATGAGAAAACCACCGTCTCATGGGGTCGGACACTCAGGGTCAGGGAGAAATCCAATATATATCTGGTGATATCTCGGGTGCTATTACAGATTCCGCAATAAGTCAAAGTGCATTGTCTGCAGGAGGCCCTGGCGCATGAATCTGTGCAGCGGGAACGACCTCGGACCACCAGGTGGCGAGAAAACCACCGTCTCATGGGGTCGAACACTCAGGGTCACTGAAATATCCAATATATATCTGGTGATATCTCGGGTGCTATTAGGGATAGCGCAATAAATCAAAGTGCATTGTCTGCAGGAGGCCCTAGCGCATGAATCTGTGCAACGGGAAGGACCACGGACCACCAGGGGTCGAGAAAACCACCGTCTCATGGGGTCGGCTCACTCAGGGTCAGGGAGAAATCCAATATATATCTGGTGATATCTCGGGTGCTATTACAGATTCCGCAATAAGTCAAAGTGCATTGTCTGCAGGAGGCCCTAGCGCATGAATCTGTGCAGTGGGAACGACCTCGGACCTCCAGGGGCCGAGAAAACCACCGACACATGGGGCCGGACTGTCAGGGTCAGGCAAATATCCAATATATATCTGGTGATATCTCGGGTGCTATTACAGATAGCGCAATAAACCAAAGTTAATTGTCTGCAGAAAGCCTTGGCGCATGAATCTGTGCAGCGGGAACGACCTCGGACCACCAGGTGCCGAGAAAACCACCGTCTCATGGGGTCGAACACTCAGGGTCACTGAAATATCCAATATATATCTGGTGATATCTCGGGTGCTATTAGAGATAGCGCAATAAATCAAAGTGCATTGTCTGCAGGAGGCCCTAGCGCATGAATCTGTGCAACGGGAAGGACCACGGACCACCAGGGGTCGAGAAAACCACCGTCTCATGGGGTCGGACACTCAGGGTCAGGGAAAAATCCAATATATATCTAGTGATATCTCGGGTGATATTAGAGATAGCGCAATAAATCAAAGTGCATTGTCTGCAGGAGGCACTGGCGCATGAATCTGTGCAGCGGGAACGACCTCGGACCACCAGGGGTCGAGAAAACCACCGTCTCATGGGGTCGGACACTCAGGGTCAGGGAAAAATCCAATATATATCTGGTGATATCTCGGGTGATATTAGAGATAGCGCAATAAATCAAAGTGCATTGTCTGCAGGAGGCACTGGCGCATGAATCTGTGCAGCGGGAACGACCTCGGACCACCAGGGGTCGAGAAAACCACCGTCTCATGGGGTCGGACACTCAGGGTCAGGGAAAAATCCAATATATATCTGGTGATATCTCGGGTGATATTAGAGATAGCGCAATAAATCAAAGTGCATTGTCTGCAGGAGGCACTGGCGCATGAATCTGTGCAGCGGGAACGACCTCGGAACACCAGGGGATGAGAAAACCACCGTCACATGGGGTCGGACACTCAGGGTCAGGGAAAAATCCAATATATATCTGGTGATATCTCGGGTGCTATTACAGATTCCGCAATAAGTCAAAGTGCATTGTCTGCAGGAGGCCCTGGCGCATGAATCTGTGCAGCGGGAACGACCTCGGACAACCAGGTGCCGAGAAAACCACCGTCTCATGGGGTCGAACACTCAGGGTCACTGAAATATCCAATATATATCTGGTGATATCTCGGGTGCTATTAGAGATAGCGCAATAAATCAAAGTGCATTGTCTGCAGGACGCCCTAGCGCATGAATCTGTGCAGCGGGATCGACCTCGGACCACCAAGGGCCGAGAAAATCACCGTCTCATGGGGCCGGACTGTCACAGTCAGGGAAAAATCCAATATATATCTGGTGATATCTCGGGTGCTATTAGAGATAGCGCATTAAACCAAAGTGCATTGTCTGCAGGAGGCCCTGGCACATGAATCTGTGCAGGGGGAATTACCTCGGACAACTAGCGGCCGAGAAAACCACCGTCTCATCGGGCCGGACACTCAGGGTCAGGGGAAAATCCAATATATATCTGGAGATATCTCGGGTGCTATTAGAGATAGCGCAATAAATCAAAGTGCATTGTCTGCAGGAGGCCCTAGCGCATGAATCTGTGCAGCAGGAACTACCTCGGACCACCAGGGGCCTAGAAAATTACCGTCTCATGGGGTCGGATACTCAGGGTCCGGGAAAAATCCAATATATATCTGGTGATATCTCGTGTGATATTAGAGATAGCGCAATAAATCAAAGTGCATTGTCTGCAGGAGGCACTGGCGCATGAATCTGTGCAGCGGGAACGACCTCGGACCACCAGGGGTCGAGAAAACCACCGTCTCATGGGGTCGGACACTCAGGGTCAGGGAAAAATCCAATATATATCTGGTGATATCTCGGGTGATATTAGAGATAGCGCAATAAGTCAAAGTGCATTGTCTGCAGGAGGCCCTGGCGCATGAATCTGTGCAGCGGGAACGACCTCGGACCACCAGGTGCCGAGAAAACCACCGTCTCATGGGGTCGAACACTCAGGGTCACTGAAATATCCAATATATATCTGGTGATATCTCGGGTGCTATTAGGGATAGCGCAATAAATCAAAGTGCATTGTCTGCAGGAGGCCCTAGCGCATGAATCTGTGCAACGGGAAGGACCACGGACCACCAGGGGTCGAGAAAACCACCGTCTCATGGGGTCGGCTCACTCAGGGTCAGGGAGAAATCCAATATATATCTGGTGATATCTCGGGTGCTATTACAGATTCCGCAATAAGTCAAAGTGCATTGTCTGCAGGAGGCCCTAGCGCATGAATCTGTGCAGTGGGAACGACCTCGGACCTCCAGGGGCCGAGAAAACCACCGACACATGGGGCCGGACTGTCAGGGTCAGGGAAATATCCAATATATATCTGGTGATATCTCGGGTGCTATTACAGATAGCGCAATAAACCAAAGTGAATTGTCTGCCGAAAGCCTTGGCGCATGAATCTGTGCAGCGGGAACGACCTCGGACCACCAGGTGCCGAGAAAACCACCGTCTCATGGGGTCGAACACTCAGGGTCACTGAAATATCCAATATATATCTGGTTATATCTCGGGCGCTATTAGAGATAGCGCAATAAACGAAAGTGCATTGTCTGCAGGAGGCCCTGGCGCATGAATCTGAGTAGCGGGAACGACCTCGGACCACCAGGAGCCGAGGAAACCAGCGTCTCATGTTGTCGGACTGTCAGGGTCAGGGAAAAATCCAATATATATCTGGTGATATCTCGGGTGCTATTAGAGATAGCGCGATAAATAAAAGGGCATTGTCTGTAGGAGGCACTGGCGAATGAATCTGTGCAGCGGGATCGACCTAGGACCACGAGGAACCGAGAAATCCATCGACACATGGGGCCGGACTGTCAGCGTCAAGGAAAAATCCAATACATATCTGGCGATATCTCGGGTGCTATTAGAGATAGCGAAATAAATCAAAGTGAATTATCTGCAGGGGGCCGTGGCGCATGAATCAATGCAGCGGGAACGACCTCGGACCACCAGGGGCCGAGAAAATCACCGTCTCATGGGGCCGGACTGTCAGGGTCAGGGAAAAATCCAATATATATCTGGTGCTATCTCGGGTGCTATTAGAGATAGCGCAATATACCAAAGTGAATTATCTATAGGAGGCCCTGGCACATGAATCTGTGCAGGGGGAATGACCTCGGACAACTAGGGGCCGAGACAACCACCGTCTCATCGGGCCGGGCACTCAGGGTCAGGGGAAAATCCAATATATATTTGGAGATATCTCGGGTGCTATTAGAGATAGCGCAATAAATCAAAGTGCATTGTCTGTAGGAGGCCCTGACGCATGAATCTGTGGAGCGGGAATTACCTCGGACCACGAGGGACCGAGAAATCCATCGACACATGGGGCCGGACTGTCAGGGTCAAGGAAAAATTCAATATATATCTGGTGATATCTCGGGTGCTATTACAGATAGCGCATTAAATCAATGTGCATTGTCTGCAGGAGGCCCTGGCGCATGAATCTGTGTAGCGGGAACGACCTCGGACCACCAGGGGCCGAGAAAACCACCGTCTCATGTTGTCGGACTGTCAGGGTCAGGGAAAAATCCAATATATATCTGGTGATATCTCGGGTGCTATTAGAGATAGCGCAATAAACCAAAGTGCATTGTCTGCAGGAGGCCTTGGCGCATGAATCTGTGCAGCGGGATCGACCTCGGACCACCAGGGGCCGAGAAAAATACAGATATTCGGAATCCGTCACCCAAGGTCATGTAAAAATCCAGCATATATCTGGTGATACCTCGGGTGCTATTACAGATAGCGCAATACACCAAAGTGAATTGTCTGCAGGAAGCCCTGGCGCATGAATCTGTGCAGCGGGAACGACCTCGGACCACCAGGGGCCGAGAAAACCACCGTCTCATGGGGCCGGGCACTCAATGTCAGGGGAAAATCCAATATCTATATGGTGATATCTCGGGTGCTATTACAGATAGCGCAATAAATCGAAGTGCATTGTCTGTAGGAGGCCCTGGCGCATGAATCTGTGCAGCGGGATCGACCTCGGATCACCAGGGGCCGAGAAAATCACCGTCTCATGGGGCCGGACTGTCAGGGTCAGGGAAAAATTCAATATATATCTGGTGATATCTCGGGTGCTATTACAGGTAGCTCAATAAATCAGACTGCATTGACTGTAGAAGGCCCTGGCGCATGAATCTTTGCAGCGGGATCGACCTCGGACCACCAGGGGCCGAGAAAATCACCGTCTCATGGGGCCGGACTGTCAGGGTCAGGGAAAAATCCAATATATATCTGGTGACATCTCGGGTGCTATTAGGGATAGCGAAATAAATCAAAGTGCATTGTCTGCAGGAGGCCCTGGCACATGAATCTGTGCATCGGGAACGACCTCGGACCACCAGGGGCCGAGAAAATCACCGTCTCATGGGGCCTGACTGTCAGGCTCAGGGAAAAATCCAATATATATCTGGTGATATCTCGGGTGCTATTACAGATAGTCCAATAAATCGAAGTGCATTGTCTGCAGGAGGCCCTAGAGCATGAATCTGTGCAGCGGGATCGACCTCGGACCACGAGGGGCCGAGAAAATCACCGTCACATGGGGCCGGACTGTCAGGGTCAGGGAAAAATCCAATATATATCTGGTGATATCTCGGGTGCTATTAGAGATAGCGCAATAAATCAAAGTGCGTCGTCTGCAGGACGCCGTGGCGCATGAATCTGTGCAGCGGGAACGACCTCGGACCACCAGGGGCCGAGACAACCACCGTCCCATGGGGTCGCACTGTCAGGGTCAGCGAAGAATCCAATATATATCTGGTGATATCTCGTGTGCTATTACAGATAGCGCAATAAACCTAAGTGCATTGTCTGCAGGAGGCCGTGGCGCATGAATCTGTGCAGCGGGAACGACCTCGGACCACCAGGGGCCGACAAAACCACCGTCTCATGGAGTCGGACACTCAGGGTCAGGGAAAAATCCAATATATATCTGGTGATATCTCGGGTGCTATTAGAGATAGCGCAATAAATCAAAGTGCATTGTCTGCAGGAGGCCCTGGCGCATGAATCTGTGCAGCGGGAACGACCTCGGACCACCAGGGGCCGAGAAAACCACCGTCTCATGGGGCCGGACACTCAGGGTCAGGGGAAAATCCAATATATATCTGGTGATATCTCGGGTGCTATTACAGATAGCGCAATAAACCAAAGTGCATTGTCTGTAGGAGGCCCTGGCGCATGAATCTGTGCATCGGGAACGACCTCGGACCACCAGGGGCCGAGAAAACCACCGTCTCATGGGGCCGGTCACTCAGGGTCAGGGGAAAATCCAATATATATCTGGTGATATCTCGGGTGCTATTAGAGATAGCGCAATAAATCAAAGTGTATTATCTGCAAGAGGCCCTGGCGCATGAAGCTGTGCAGCAGTAACGATCTCGGACCACCAGGGGCCGCGAAAACTACCGTCTCATGGGGTCGGACACTCAGGGTCAGGGAAAAATCCAATATATATCTGGTGATATCTCGGGTGCTATTACAGATAGCGCAATAAATCAAAGTGCATTGTCTGTAGGAGGCCCTGGCGCATGAATCTGTGCAGCGGGAACGACCTCGGACCACCAGGGGCAGAGACAACCACCGTTTCATGGAGTCGGACGCTCAGGGTCAGGGAAAAACCCAATAAGTATCTGTTGATATCTCGGGTGCTATTACAGATAGCGCAATAAATCAAAGTAAATTATATGCAGGGGGCCCTGGCGCATGAATCTGTGCAGCGGGATCGACCTCGGACCACGAGGGACCGAGAAAACCATCGACACATGGGGCCGGACTGTCAGGGTCAGGGAAAAATGCAATATATATCTGTTGATATCTCGGGTGCTATTAGAGATAGCGCAATAATCCATAGTGCATTGTCTGTAGGAGGCCCTGGCGCATGAATCTGTGCAGCGGGAACGACCTCGGACCACCAGGGGCCGAGAAAACCACCGTCCCATGGGGTCGGACTGTCAGGGTCAGCGGAGAATCCAATATATATCTGGTGATATCGCGGGTGCTATTAGAGATAGCGCAATAAATCAAAGGGCATTGTCTGCAGGAGGCCCTAGCGCATGAATCTGTGCAGCGGGAACGACCTCGGACCACGAGGGACCGAGAAAACCATCGACACATGGGGCCGGACTGTCAGGGTCAAGGAAAAATCCAATATATATCTGGTGATATCTCGGGTGCTATTACAGATAGCGCAATAAACCTAAGTGCATTGTCTGCAGGAGGCCCTAGCGCATGAATCTGTGCCGCGGGAACGACCTCGGACCACCAGGGGCCGAGGAAACCACCGTCTCATGGGGCCGTACACTCAGGGTCAGGGGAAAATCCAATATATATCTGGTGATATCTCGGGTGCTATTAGAGATAGCGCAATAAATCAAAGTGCATTGTCTGCAGGAGGCCGTGGCGCATGAATCTGTGCAGCGGGAACGACCTCGGACCACCAGGGGCCGAGACAACTACCGTCCCATGGGGTCGCACTGTCAGGGTCAGCGAAGAATCCAATATATATCTGGTGATATCTCTGGTGCTATTACAGATAGCGCAATAAATCAAAGTGTATTGTCTGCAGGAGGCCGTGGAGCATGAATCTGTGCAGCGGGAACGACCTCGGACCACCAGGGGCCGAGACAACCACCGTCCCATGGGGTCGCACTGTCAGGGTCAGCGAAGAATCCAATATATATCTGGTGATATCTCGGGTGCTATTAGAGATAGCGCAATAAATCAAAGTGCATTGTCTGCAGGAGGCCGTGGCGCATGAATCTGTGCAGCGGGAACGACCTCGGACCACCAAGGCCGACAAAACCACCGTCTCATGGAGTCGGACACTCAGGGTCAGGGAAAAATCCAATATATATCCGGTGATATCTCGGGTGCTATTACAGATAACGCAATAAATCAAAGTGCATTGTCTGTAGGAGGCACTGGCGAATGAATCTGTGCAGCAGGAACGACCTCGGACCACCAGGGGCCGAGAAAATTACAGATATTCGGAATCCGTCGCCCAAGGTCATGTAAAAATCCAGCATACATCTGGTGATATCTCGGGTACTATTTGAGATAGCGCAATAAACCAAAGTGCATTGTCTGTAGGAGGCCATGGCGCATGAATCTGTGCATCGGGGACGACCTCGGACCACCAGGGGCCGATAAAATCACCGTCTCATGGGGCCGGACTGTCAGGGTCAGGGAAAAGTCCAATACATATCTGGTGATATCTCGGGTGCTATTAGAGATAGCGCAATAAACCAAAGTGCATTGTCTGTAGGGGGCCCTGGCGCATGAATCTCTGCAGCGGGATTGACCTCGGACCACCAGGGGCCGAGAAAATCACCGTCTCATGGGGCCGGACTGTCAGGGTCAGGGAAAAATCCAATATATATCTGGTGATATATCGGGTGCTCTTACAGGTAGCGCACTAAACCAAAGTGAATTATCTGCAGGGGGCCCTGGCGCATGAATCTGTGCAGCGGGAACGACCTCGGACCACCAGGGGCCGAGAAAATCACCGTCTCATGGGGCCGGACTGTCAGGGTCAGGGAAAAATGCAATATATATCTGGTGATATCTCGGGTGCTATTAGAGATAGCGCAATAAATCAAAGTGAAATATCTGCAGGGGGCCCTGGCGCATGAATCTGTGCAGCAGGATCGACCTCGGACCACGAGGGACCGAGAACACCATCGACACATGGGGCCTGACTGTCAGGGTCAAAGAAAAAGCCAATATATATCTGGTGATATCTCGGGTGCTATTAGAGATAGCGAAATAAATCAAAGTGCATTGTCTGCAGGAGGCCCTGGCGCATGAATCTGTGCAGCGGGAACGACCTCGGAAAACCAGGCGCCGAGAAAATTACAGATATTAGGAATCCGTCACCCAAGGTCATGTAAAAATCCATCATATATCTGGTGAAATCTCGGGTGCTATTACAGATAGCGCAATAAACCAAAGTTATATATCTATAGGAGGCCCTGGCGCATGAATCTGTGCAGCGGGATCGACCTCGGACCACCAGGGGCCGAGAAAACTACCGTCTCATGGGGCCGGACTGTCAGG
This sequence comes from Nomia melanderi, assembly GCF_051020985.1. Taxonomy (NCBI): domain Eukaryota; kingdom Metazoa; phylum Arthropoda; class Insecta; order Hymenoptera; family Halictidae; genus Nomia; species Nomia melanderi. Next base: position 1,649,504 of record NW_027475145.1, on the reverse strand, counting down.
GTCAGGGGAAAATCCAATATATATCTGGTGATATCTCGGGTGCTATTAGAGATAGCGAAATAAATCAAAGTGCATTGTCTACAGGAGGCACTGGCGCATGAATCTGTGCAGCGGGAACGACCTCGGACCACCAGGGACCGAGAAAACCACCGTCTCATGGGGCCGGACTGTCAGGGTCAGGGAAAAATCCAATATAAATCTTGTGATATCTCGGGTGCTATTACAGATAGCGCAATAAATCAAAGTGCATTTTCTGCAGGAGGCCCTGGCGCATGAAGCTGTGCAGCGGGAACGAACTCGGACCACCAGGGGTCGAGAAAACCACCGTCTCATGGGGTCGGACACTGAGGGTCAGGGAAAAATCCAATATATATCTGGTCATATCTCGGGTGCTATTAGATATAGCGCAATAAATCAAAGTGCATTGTCTGCAGGTGGCCCTGGCGCATGAATCTGTGCAGCGGGAACGATCTCGGACCACCAGGGGTCGAGAAAACCACCGTCTCATGGGGTCGGACACTCAGGCTCAGGGAAAAATCCAATATAAATCTAGTGATATCTCGGGTGCTATTACAGATAGCGCAATAAACCAAAGTGAATTATCTATAGGAGGCCCTGGCGCATGAATCTGTGCAGCGGGAACGACCTCGGACCACCAGGGGCCGAGAAAATCACCGTCTCATGGGGCCGGACTGTCACGGTCAGGGAAAAATCCAATATATATCTGGTGATATCTCGGGTGCTATTAGAGATAGCGCAATAAACCAAAGTGAATTATCTATAGGAGGCCCTGGCGCATGAATCTGTGCAGCGGGAACGACCTCGGACCACCAGGGGTCGAGAAAACCACCGTCTCATGGGGCCGGACTGTCACGGTCAGGGAAAAATCCAATATATATCTGGTGATATCTCGGGTGCTATTAGAGATAGCTCAATAAACCAAAGTGAATTATCTATAGGAGGCCCTGGCGCATGAATCTGTGCAGCGGGAACGATCTCGGACCACCAGGGGTCGAGAAAACCACCGTCTCATGGGGTCGGACACTCAGGGTCAGGGAAAAATCCAATATATATCTGGTGACATCTCGGGTGATATTAGAGATAGCGCAATAAATCAAAGTGCATTGTCCGCAGGAGGCACTGGCGCATGAATCTGTGCAGCGGGAACGACCTCGGACCACCAGGGGCCGAGAAAACCACCGTCTCATGGGGACGGACACTCAGGGTCAGGGAAAAATCCAATATATATCTGGTGATATCTCGGGTGATATTAGAGATAGCGCAATAAATCAAAGTGCATTGTCTGCAGGAGGCACTGGCGCATGAATCTGTGCAGCGTGACCGACCTCGGACCACCAGGGGCCGAGAAAACCACCGTCTCATGGGGCCGGACTGTCAGGGTCAGGGAAAAATTCAATATATATCTGGTGATATCTCGGGTGCTATTACAGATAGCGCAATAAACCAAAGTGAATTGTCTGCAGGAAGCCTTGGCGCATGAATCTGTTCAGCGGGATCGACCTCGGACCACGGGGGACCGAGAAAACCATCGACCCATGGGGCCGGACTGTCAGGGTCACTGAAAAATCCAATATATATCTGGTGATATCTCGTGTGCTATTAGAGATAGCGCAAAAAATCAAATTGCATTGTCTGTAGGAGGCACTGGCGAATGAATCTGTGCAGCAGGAACTACCTCGGACAACCAGGGGCCGAGAAAATTACCGTCTCATGGGACCGGTCTGTCAGGGTCAGGGAAAAATCCAATATATATATCTGGTGATATCTCGGGTACTATTAGAGATAGCGCAATAAATCAAAGTGCATTGTCTCCAGGAGGCCCTAGCGCATGAATCTGTGCAGCGGGAACGACCCCGGACCACCAGGGGCTGAGAAAACCACCGTCTCATGCGGTCGGTCACTCAGGGTCAGGGAAAAATCCAATATATATCTGGTGATATCTCGGGTGCTGTTACAGATAGCGCAATAAATCAAAGTGCATTGTCTGTAGGATGCCCTGGCGCATGAATCTGTGCAGCGGGAACGACCTCGGACCACCAGGGGCCGAGGAAACTACCGTCTCACTGGGCCGGACACTCAGGGTCAGGGAAAAATCCAATATATATCTGGTGATATCTCGGGTGCTATTAGAGATAGCGCAATAAACCAAAGTGAATTGTCTGCAGGAAGCCCAGACGCATGAATTTGTTCAGCGGGATAGATCTCGGACCACCAGGGGTCGAGAAAACCACCGAAACATGGGGCCGGTCACTCAGGGTCAGGGAAAAATACAATATATATCTGGTGATATCTCGGGTGCTATTAGAGATAGCGGAGTAAATCAAAGTGCATTGTCTGCAGGAGGCCCTGGCGCATGAATTTGTGCAGCGGGAACGACCTCGGACCACCAGGGGTCGAGAAAACCACCGTCTCATGGGGTCGGACACTCAGGGTCAGGGAAAAATCCAATATAAATCTGGAGATATCTCGGGTGATATTAGAGATAGCGCAATAAATCAAAGTGCATTGTCTGCAGGAGGCACTGGCGCATGAATCTGTGCAGCGTGACCGACCTCGGACCACCAGGGGCCGAGAAAACCACCGTCTCATGGGGCCGGACTGTCAGGGTCAGGGAAAAATTCAATATATATCTGGTGATATCTCGGGTGCTATTACAGATAGCGCAATAAACCAAAGTGAACTGTCTGCAGGAAGCCTTGGCGCATGAATCTGTTCTGCGGGATCGACCTCGGACCACGGGGGACCGAGAAAACCATCGACCCATGGGGCCGGACTGTCAGGGTCACTGAAAAATCCAATATATATCTGGTGATATCTCGAGTGCTATTAGAGATAGCGCAAAAAATCAAAGTGCATTGTCTGTAGGAGGCACTGGCGAATGAATCTGTGCAGCAGGAACTACCTCGGACCACCAGGGGCCGAGAAAATTACCGTCTCATGGGACCGGTCTGTCAGGGTCAGGGAAAAATCCAATATATATATCTGGTGATATCTCGGGTACTATTAGAGATAGCGCAATAAATCAAAGTGCATTGTCTCCAGGAGGCCCTAGCGCATGAATCTGTGCAGCGGGAACGACCCCGGACCACCAGGGGCTGAGAAAACCACCGTCCCATGCGGTCGGTCACTCAGGGTCAGGGAAAAATCCAATATATATATGGTGATATCTCGGGTGCTGTTACAGATAGCGCAATAAATCAAAGTGCATTGTCTGTAGGATGCCCTGGCGCATGAATCTGTGCAGCGGGAACGACCTCGGACCACCAGGGGCCGAGGAAACTACCGTCTCACTGGGCCGGACATTCAGGGTCAGGGAAAAATCCAATATATATCTGGTGATATCTCGGGTGCTATTAGAGATAGCGCAATAAACCAAAGTGAATTGTCTGCAGGAAGCCCAGACGCATGAATTTGTTCAGCGGGATAGATCTCGGACCACCAGGGGTCGAGAAAACCACCGAAACATGGGGCCGGTCACTCAGGGTCAGGGAAAAATACAATATATATCTGGTGATATCTCGGGTGCTATTAGAGATAGCGCAATAAATCAAAGTGCATTGTCTGCAGGAGGCCCTAGCGCATGAATCTGTGCAACGGGAAGGACCACAGACCACCAGGGGTCGAGAAAACCACCGTCTCATGGGGTCGGACACTCAGGGTCAGGGAAAAATCCAATATATATCTGGTGATATCTCGGGTGATATTAGAGATAGCGCAATAAATCAAAGTGCATTGTCTGCAGGAGGCACTGGCGCATGAATCTGTGCAGCGGGAACGACCTCGGACCACCAGGGGTCGAGAAAATCACCGTCTCATGGGGACGGACACTCAGGGTCAGGGAAAAATCCAATATAAATCTGGAGATATCTCGGGTTCTATTACAGATAGCGCAATAAATTAAAGTGCATTGTCTGTGGGAGGCCCTGGCGCATGAATCTGTGCAGCGGGAACGACCTCGGACCACGAGGGACCGAGAAACCATCGACATATGGGGCCGGACTTTCAGGGTCAAGGAAAAATCCAATATATATCTGGTGATATCTCGGGTGCTATTAGAGATAGCGCAATAAATCAAAGTGCATTGTCTGCAGGAGGCCCTAGCGCATGAATCTGTGCAACGGGAAGGACCACAGACCACCAGGGGTCGAGAAAACCACCGTCTCATGGGGTCGGACACTCAGGGTCAGGGAAAAATCCAATATATATCTGGTGATATCTCGGGTGATATTAGAGATAGCGCAATAAATCAAAGTGCATTGTCTGCAGGAGGCACTGGCGCATGAATCTGTGCAGCGGGAACGACCTCGGACCACCAGGGGTCGAGAAAATCACCGTCTCATGGGGTCGGACACTCAGGGTCAGGGAAAAATCCAATATATATCTGGTGATATCTCGGGTGATATTAGAGATAGCGCAATAAATCAAAGTGCATTGTCTGCAGGAGGCACTGGCGCATGAATCTGTGCAGCGGGAACGACCTCGGACCACCAGGGGATGAGAAAACCACCGTCACATGGGGTCGGACACTCAGGGTCAGGGAAAAATCCAATATATATCTGGTGATATCTCGGGTGCTATTACAGATTCCGCAATAAGTCAAAGTGCATTGTCTGCAGGAGGCCCTGGCGCATGAATCTGTGCAGCGGGAACGACCTCGGACCACCAGGTGCCGAGAAAACCACCGTCTCATGGGGTCGAACACTCAGGGTCACTGAAATATCCAATATGTATCTGGTGATATCTCGGGTGCTATTAGAGATAGCGCAATAAATCAAAGTGCATTGTCTGCAGGAGGCCCTAGCGCATGAATCTGTGCAACGGGAAGGACCACGGACCACCAGGGGTCGAGAAAACCACCGTCTCATGGGGTCGGCTCACTCAGGGTCAGGGAAAAATCCAATATATATCTGGTGATATCTCGGGTGATATTAGAGATAGCGCAATAAATCAAAGTGCATTGTCTGCAGGAGGCACTGGCGCATGAATCTGTGCAGCGGGAACGACCTCGGACCACCAGGGGCCGAGAAAACCACCGTCTCATGGGGCCGGACACTCAGGGTCAGGGAAAAATCCAATATATATCATTTGATATCTCGGGTGATATTAGAGATAGCGCAATAAATCAAAGTGCATTGTCTGCAGGAGGCCCTAGCGCATGAATCTGTGCAGTGGGAACGACCTCGGACCTCCAGGGGCCGAGAAAACAACCGACACATGGGGCCGGACTGTCAGGGTCAGGGAAAAATCCAATATATATCTGGTGATATCTCGGGTGCTATTACAGATAGCGCAATAAACCAAAGTGAATTGTCTGCAGGAAGCCTTGGCGCATGAATCTGTGCACCGGGAACGACCTCGGACCACCAGGTGCCGAGAAAACCACCGTCTCATGGGGTCGGACACTCAGGGTCACTGAAATATCCAATATATATCTGGTGATATCTCGGGTGCTATTAGAGATAGCGCAATAAATCAAAGTGCATTGTCTGCAGGAGGCTCTAGCGCATGAACCTGTGCAGCGGGAACGACCTCGGAAAACCAGGGGCCGAGAAAAACACCGTCTCATGGGGCCGGACTGTCAGGGTCAGGGAAAAATCGAGTATATATCTGGTGATATCTCGGGTGCTATTAGAGATAGCGCAATAAATCAAAGCGCATTGTCTGCAGGACGCCCTAGCGCATGAATCTGTGCAGCGGGATCGACCTCGGACCACCAAGGGCCGAGAAAATCACCGTCTCATGGGGCCGGACTGTCACGGTCAGGGAAAAATCCAATATATATCTGGTGATATCTCGGGTGCTATTAGAGATAGCGCAATAAACCCAAGCGAATTATCTATAGGAGGCCCTGGCACCTGAATCTGTGCAGGGGGAATTACCTCGGACAACTAGCGGCCGAGAAAACCACCGTCTCATCGGGCCGGACACTCAGGGTCAGGGGAAAATCCAATATATATCTGGAGATATCTCGGGTGCTATTAGAGATAGCGCAATAAATCAAAGTGCATTGTCTGCAGGAGGCCCTAGCGCATGAATCTGTGCAGCAGGAACTACCTCGGACCACCAGGGGCCTAGAAAATTACCGTCTCATGGGGCCGGACACTCAGGGTCAGGGAAAAATCGAATATATATCTGGTGATATCTCGGGTGCAATTAGAGATAGCGCAATAAACCAAAGTGCATTGTCTGCAGGAGGCCCTGGCGCATGAATCTGTGCAGCGGGAACGACCTCGGACCACCAGGGGCCGAGAAAACCACCGTCTCATGGGGTCGGTCACTCAGGGTCAGGGAAAAATCCAATATATATCTGGTGATATCTCGGGTGCTATTACAGATTCCGCAATAAGTCAAAGTGCATTGTCTGCAGGAGGCCCTGGCGCATGAATCTGTGCAGCGGGAACGACCTCGGACCACCAGGTGCCGAGAAAACCACCGTCTCATGGGGTCGAACACTCAGGGTCACTGAAATATCCAATATATATCTGGTGATATCTCGGGTGCTATTAGAGATAGCGCAATAAATCAAAGTGCATTGTCTGCAGGAGGCCCTAGCGCATGAATCTGTGCAACGGGAAGGACCACGGACCACCAGGGGTCGAGAAAACCACCGTCTCATGGGGTCGGACACTCAGGGTCAGGGAAAAATCCAATATATATCTAGTGATATCTCGGGTGATATTAGAGATAGCGCAATAAATCAAAGTGCATTGTCTGCAGGAGGCACTGGCGCATGAATCTGTGCAGCAGGAACGACCTCGGACCACCAGGGGTCGAGAAAACCACCGTCTCATGGGGTCGGACACTCAGGGTCAGGGAAAAATCCAATATATATCTGGTGATATCTCGGGTGCAATTAGAGATAGCGCAATAAACCAAAGTGCATTGTCTGCAGGAGGCCCTGGCGCATGAATCTGTGCAGCGGGAACGACCTCGGACCACCAGGGGCCGAGAAAACCACCGTCTCATGGGGTCGGTCACTCAGGGTCAGGGAAAAATCCAATATATATCTGGTGATATCTCGGGTGCTATTACAGATTCCGCAATAAGTCAAAGTGCATTGTCTGCAGGAGGCCCTGGCGCATCAATCTGTGCAGCGGGAACGACCTCGGACCACCAGGTGCCGAGAAAACCACCGTCTCATGGGGTCGAACACTCAGGGTCACTGAAATATCCAATATATATCTGGTGATATCTCGGGTGCTATTAGAGATAGCGCAATAAATCAAAGTGCATTGTCTGCAGGAGGCCCTAGCGCATGAATCTGTGCAACGGGAAGGACCACGGACCACCAGGGGTCGAGAAAACCACCGTTTCATGGGGTCGGACACTCAGGGTCAGGGAAAAATCCAATATATATCTAGTGATATCTCGGGTGATATTAGAGATAGCGCAATAAATCAAAGTGCATTGTCTGCAGGAGGCACTGGCGCATGAATCTGTGCAGCGGGAACGACCTCGGAACACCAGGGGATGAGAAAACCACCGTCACATGGGGTCGGACACTCAGGGTCAGGGAAAAATGCAATATATATCTGGTGATATCTCGGGTGCTATTACAGATTCCGCAATAAGTCAAAGTGCATTGTCTGCAGGAGGCCCTGGCGCATGAATCTGTGCAGCGGGAACGACCTCGGACAACCAGGTGCCGAGAAAACCACCGTCTCATGGGGTCGAACACTCAGGGTCACTGAAATATCCAATATATATCTGGTGATATCTCGGGTGCTATTAGAGATAGCGCAATAAATCAAAGTGCATTGTCTGCAGGACGCCCTAGCGCATGAATCTGTGCAGCGGGATCGACCTCGGACCACCAAGGGCCGAGAAAATCACCGTCTCATGGGGCCGGACTGTCACAGTCAGGGAAAAATCCAATATATATCTGGTGATATCTCGGGTGCTATTAGAGATAGCGCAATAAACCAAAGTGCATTGTCTGCAGGAGGCCCTGGCACATGAATCTGTGCAGGGGGAATTACCTCGGACAACTAGCGGCCGAGAAAACCACCGTCTCATCGGGCCGGACACTCAGGGTCAGGGGAAAATCCAATATATATCTGGAGATATCTCGGGTGCTATTAGAGATAGCGCAATAAATCAAAGTGCATTGTCTGCAGGAGGCCCTAGCGCATGAATCTGTGCAGCAGGAACTACCTCGGACCACCAGGGGCCTAGAAAATTACCGTCTCATGGGGTCGGACACTCAGGGTCAGGGAAAAATCCAATATATATCTGGTGATATCTCGTGTGATATTAGAGATAGCGCAATAAATCAAAGTGCATTGTCTGCAGGAGGCACTGGCGCATGAATCTGTGCAGCGGGAACGACCTCGGACCACCAGGGGTCGAGAAAACCACCGTCTCATGGGGTCGGACACTCAGGGTCAGGGAAAAATCCAATATATATCTGGTGATATCTCGGGTGATATTAGAGATAGCGCAATAAATCAAAGTGCATTGTGTGCAGGAGGCACTGGCGCATGAATCTGTGCAGCGGGAACGACCTCGGACCACCAGGGGATGAGAAAACCACCGTCTCATGGGGTCGGACACTCAGGGTCAGGGAAAAATTCAATATATATCTGGTGATATCTCGGGTGCTATTACAGGTAGCTCAATAAATCAGACTGCATTGACTGTAGAAGGCCCTGGCGCATGAGTCTTTGCAGCGGGATCGACCTCGGACCACCAGGGGCCGAGAAAATCACCGTCTCATGGGGCCGGACTGTCAGGGTCAGGGAAAAATCCAATATATATCTGGTGATATCTCCGGTGCTATTAGAGATAGCGCAATAAACCAAAGTGCATTGTCTGCAGGAGGCCCTGGCGCATGAATCTGTGCAGCGGGAATGACCTCGGACCACCAGGGGCCTAGAAAACCACCGTCTCATGTTGTCGGAATGTCAGGGTCAGGGAAAAATCCAATATATATCTGGTGATATCGCGGGTGCTATTACAGATAGCGCAATAAATCAAAGTGCATTGTCTGCAGGAGGCCCTGCCGCATAAATCTGTGCAGCGGGAACGACCTCGGACCACCAGGGGCCGAGAAAACCAGCGTCTCATGTTGTCGGACTGTCAGGGTCAGGGAAAAATCCAATATATATCTGGTGATATCTCGGGTGCTATTAGAGATAGCGCGATAAACCAAAGTGACTTATCTGCAGGAGGCCCTGGCGCATGAATCTGTGCAGCGGGAACGACCTCGGACCACCAGGGGCAGAGAAAATTACAGATATTCGGTATCCGTCACCCAAGGTCATGTAAAAATACAGCATATATCTGGTGATATCTCGGGTGCCATTACAGATAGCGCAATAAACCAAAATGAATTATCTGCAGGGGGCCCTGGCGCATGAATCTGTGCAGCGGGACCGACCTCGGACCACGAGGGACCGAGAAAACTACCGTTTCATGCGGCCGGAAACTCAGGGTCAGGGAAAAATCCAATATATATCTGGTGATATCTCGGGTGCTATTAGAGATAGCGCAATAAACCAAAGTGCATTGTCTGCAGGGGGCCCTGGCGCATGAATCTGTGCAGCGGGATCGACCTCGGACCACGAGGGACCGAGAAAACCATCGACACATGGGGCCGGACTGTCAGGGTCAAGGAAAAATCCAATATATATCTGGTGATATCTCGGGTGCTATTAGAGATAGCGCAATAAATCAAAGTGCATTGTCTGTAGGAGGCCCTGGCGCATGAATCTGTGCAGCGGGATCGACCTCGGACCACCAGGGGCCGAGAAAATCACCGTCTCATGGGGCCGGACACACAGGGTCAGGGAACAATCCAATATATATCAGGCCATATCTCGGGTGCTATTATAGATAGCGCAATAAATCAAAGTGAAATATCTGCAGGGGGCCCTGGCGCATGAATCTGTGCAGCAGGATCGACCTCGGACCACGAGGGACCGAGAACACCATCGACACATGGGGCCTGACTGTCAGGGTCAAAGAAAAATCCAATATATATCTGGTGATATCTCGGGTGCTATTAGAGATAGCGAAATAAATCAAAGTGCATTGTCTGCAGGAGGCCCTGGCGCATGAATCTGTGCAGCGGGAACGACCTCGGACCACCAGGGGCCGAGAAAACCACCGTCCCATGGGGTCGGACTGTCAGGGTCAGCGGAGAATCGAATATATATCTGGTGATGTCTCGGGTGCTATTAGGGATTGCGATATAAATCAAATTGCATTGTCTGCAGGGGGCCCTGGCGCATGAATCTGTGCAGCGGGATCGACCTCGGACCACGAGGGACCGAGAAAACCATCGACACATGGGGCCGGACTGTCAGGGTCAAGGAAAAATCCAATATATACCTGGTGATATCTCGGGTGCTATTAGAGATAGCGCAATAAATCAAAGTGCATTGTCTGTAGGAGGCCCTGGCGCATGAATCTGTGCAGCGGGATCGACCTCGGACCACCAGGGGCCGAGAAAATCACCGTCTCATGGGGCCGGACTGTCAGGGTCAGGGAAAAATCCAATATATATCTGGTGATATCTCGGGTGCTATTAGGGATAGCGAAATAAATCAAAGTGCATTGTCTGCAGGATGCCCCGGCACATGAATCTGTGCAGCGGGAACGACCTCGGACCACCAGGGGCCGAGAAAATCACCGTCTCATGGGGCCGGACTGTCAGGGTGAGGGAAAAATCCAATATATATCTGGTGATATCTCGGGTGCTATTAGAGATAGCGCAATAAATCAAAGTGAATTATCTGCAGGGGGCCCTGGCGCATGAATCTGTGCAGCGGGATCCACCTCGGACCACCAGGGGCCGAGAAAATCACCGTCTCATGGGGCCGGACTGTCAGGGTCAGGGAAAAATCCAATATATATCTGGTGACATCTCGGGTGCTATTAGGGATAGCGAAATAAATCAAAGTGCATTGTCTGCAGGAGGCCCTGGCACATGAATCTGTGCATCGGGAACGACCTCGGACCACCAGGGGCCGAGAAAATCACCGTCTCATGGGGCCTGACTGTCAGGCTCAGGGAAAAATCCAATATATATCTGGTGATATCTCGGGTGCTATTACAGATAGTCCAATAAATCGAAGTGCATTGTCTGCAGGAGGCCCTAGCGCATGAATCTGTGCAGCGGGATCGACCTCGGACCACGAGGGGCCGAGAAAATCACCGTCACATGGGGCCGGACTGTCAGGGTCAGAGAAAAATCCAATATTTATCTGGTGATATCTCGGGTGCTATTGGGGATAGCGCAATAAATCAAAGTGAATTATCTGCAGGGGGCCCTGGCGCATGAATCTGTGCAGCGGGAACGACCTCGGACCACCAGGGGCCGAGAAAACTACCGTCACATGGGGCCGGACACACAGGGTCAGGGAACAATCCAATATATATCTGGTGATATCTCGGGTGCTATTAGAGATAGCGCAATAAATCAAAGTGCGTTGTCTGCAGGACGCCGTGGCGCATGAATCTGTGCAGCGGGAACGACCTCGGACCACCAGGGGCCGAGACAACCACCGTCCCATGGGGTCGCACTGTCAGGGTCAGCGAAGAATCCAATATATATCTGGTGATATCTCGTGTGCTATTACAGATAGCGCAATAAACCTAAGTGCATTGTCTGCAGGAGGCCGTGGCGCATGAATCTGTGCAGCGGGAACGACCTCGGACCACCAGGGGCAGAGAAAACCACCGTTTCATGGAGTCGGACGCTCAGGGTCAGGGAAAAACCCAATAAGTATCTGTTGATATCTCGGGTGCTATTACAGATAGCGCAATAAATCAAAGTAAATTATATGCAGGGGGCCCTGGCGCATGAATCTGTGCAGCGGGATCGACCTCGGACCACGAGGGACCGAGAAAACCATCGACACATGGGGCCGGACTGTCAGGGTCAGGGAAAAATGCAATATATATCTGTTGATATCTCGGGTGCTATTAGAGATAGCGCAATAATACATAGTGCATTGTCTGTAGGAGGCCCTGGCGCATGAATCTGTGCAGCGGGAACGACCTCGGACCACCAGGAGCCGAGAAAACTACCGTCTCATGGGGCCGGACACTCAGGGTCAAGGAAAAATCCAATATATATCTGGTGATATCTCGGGTGCTATTAGAGATAGCGCAATAAAGCAAAGTGCATTGTCTGCAGAAGGCCCTGGCGCATGAATCTGTGCAGCGGGAACGACCTCGGACCACCAGGGGCCGAGAAAACCACCGTCCCATGGGGTCGGACTGTCAGGGTCAGCGGAGAATCCAATATATATCTGGTGATATCGCGGGTGCTATTAGAGATAGCGCAATAAATCAAAGGGCATTGTCTGCAGGAGGCCCTAGCGCATGAATCTGTGCAGCGGGAACGACCTCGGACCACCAGGGGCCGAGACAACTACCGTCCCATGGGGTCGCACTGTCAGGGTCAGCGAAGAATCCAATATATATCTGGTGATATCTCTGGTGCTATTACAGATAGCGCAATAAATCAAAGTGTATTGTCTGCAGGAGGCCGTGGAGCATGAATCTGTGCAGCGGGAACGACCTCGCACCACCAGGGGCCGAGAAAACCACCGTCTCATGGGGCCGGTCACTCAGGGTCAGGGGAAAATCCAATATATATCTGGTGATATCTCGGGTGCTATTAGAGATAGCGCAATAAATCAAAGTGTATTATCTGCAGGAGGCCCTGGCGCATGAAGCTGTGCAGCAGTAACGATCTCGGACCACCAGGGGCCGCGAAAACTACCGTCTCATGGGGTCGGACACTCAGGGTCAGGGAAAAATCCAATATATATCTGGTGATATCTCGGGTGCTATTACAGATAGCGCAATAAATCAAAGTGCATTGTCTGTAGGAGGCCCTGGCGCATGAATCTGTGCAGCGGGAACGACCTCGGACCACCAGGGGCAGAGAAAACCACCGTTTCATGGAGTCGGACCCTCAGGGTCAGGGAAAAACCCAATAAGTATCTGTTGATATCTCGGGTGCTATTACAGATAGCGCAATAAATCAAAGTAAATTATATGCAGGGGGCCCTGGCGCATGAATCTGTGCAGCGGGATCGACCTCGGACCACGAGGGACCGAGAAAACCATCGACACATGGGGCCGGACTGTCAGGGTCAGGGAAAAATGCAATATATATCTGTTGATATCTCGGGTGCTATTAGAGATAGCGCAATAATCCATAGTGCATTGTCTGTAGGAGGCCCTGGCGCATGAATCTGTGCAGCGGGAACGACCTCGGACCACCAGGAGCCGAGAAAACTACCGTCTCATGGGGCCGGACACTCAGGGTCAAGGAAAAATCCAATATATATCTGGTGATATCTCGGGTGCTATTAGAGATAGCGCAATAAAGCAAAGTGCATTGTCTGCAGAAGGCCCTGGCGCATGAATCTGTGCAGCGGGAACGACCTCGGACCACCAGGGGCCGAGAAAACCACCGTCCCATGGGGTCGGACTGTCAGGGTCAGCGGAGAATCCAATATATATCTGGTGATATCGCGGGTGCTATTAGAGATAGCGCAATAAATCAAAGGGCATTGTCTGCAGGAGGCCCTAGCGCATGAATCTGTGCAGCGGGAACGACCTCGGACCACGAGGGACCGAGAAAACCATCGACACATGGGGCCGGACTGTCAGGGTCAAGGAAAAATCCAATATATATTTGGTGATATCTCGGGTCCTATTAGGGATAGCGAAATAAATCAAAGTGCATTGTCTGCAGGAGGCCCTGGCACATGAATCTGTGCTGCGGGATCGACCTCGGACCACCATGGGCCGAGAAAATTACAGATATTCGGAATCCGTCGCCCAAGGTCATGTAAAAATCCAGCATACATCAGGTGATATCTCGGGTACTATTAGAGATAGCGCAATAAACCAAAGTGCATTGTCTATAGGAGGCCCTGGCGCATGAATCTGTGCATCGGGAACGACCTCGGACCACCAGGGGCCGAGAAAACCACCGTCTCATGGGGCCGGACACTCAGGGTCAGGGGAAAATCCAATATATATCTGGTGATATCTCGGGTGCTATTACAGATAGCGCAATAAACCTAAGTGCATTGTCTGCAGGAGGCCCTAGCGCATGAATCTGTGCAGCGGGAACGACCTCGGACCACCAGGGGCCGAGAAAACCACCGTCCCATGGGGTCGGACTGTCAGGGTCAGCGGAGAATCCAATATATATCTGGTGATATCGCGGGTGCTATTAGAGATAGCGCAATAAATCAAAGTGCATTGTCTGCAGGAGGCCGTGGCGCATGAATCTGTGCAGCGGGAACGACCTCGGACCACCAGGGGCCGATAAAATCACCGTCTCATGGGGCCGGACTGTCAGGGTCAGGGAAAAGTCCATTACATATCTGGTGATATCTCGGGTGCTATTAGAGATAGCCCAATATACCAAAGTGCATTGTCTGTAGGGGGCCCTGGCGCATGAATCTGTGCAGCGGGATTGACCGCGGACCACCAGGGGCCGAGAAAATCACCGTTTCATGGGGCCGGACTGTCAGGGTCAGGGAAAAATCCAATATATATCTGGTGATATATCGGGTGCTCTTACCGGTAGCGCACTAAACCAAAGTGCATTGTCTGCAGGAGGCCCTGGCGCATGAATCTGTGCAGCGGGAACGACCTCGGACCACCAGGGGCCGAGAAAACCATCGTCTCATGGGGTCGGACAATCAGGGTCAGGGAAAAATCCAATATATATCTGCTGATATCTCGGGTGCTATTAGAGATAGCGCAATAAACCAAAGTGCAATTGTCTGCAGCAGGCCCTGGCGCATGAATCTGTGCAGCGGGAACGACCTCGGACCACCAGGGGCCGAGAAAATCACCGTCTCATGGGGCCTGACTGTCAGGCTCAGGGAAAAATCCAATATATATCTGGTGATATCTCGGGTGCTATTACAGATAGTCCAATAAATCGAAGTGCATTGTCTGCAGGAGGCCCTAGCGCATGAATCTGTGCAGCGGGATCGACCTCGGACCACGAGGGGCCGAGAAAATCACCGTCACATGGGGCCGGACACTCAGGGTCAGGGGAAAATCCAATATATATCTGGTGATATCTCGGGTGCTATTACAGATAGCGCAATAAACCTAAGTGCATTGTCTGCAGGAGGCCCTAGCGCATGAATCTGTGCAGCGGGAACGACCTCGGACCACCAGGGGCCGAGGAAACCACCGTCTCATGGGGCCGTACACTCAGGGTCAGGGGAAAATCCAATATATATCTGGTGATATCTCGGGTGCTATTAGAGATAGCGCAATAAATCAAAGTGCATTGTCTGCAGGAGGCCGTGGCGCATGAATCTGTGCAGCGGGAACGACCTCGGACCACCAGGGGCCGAGACAACTACCGTCCCATGGGGTCGCACTGTCAGGGTCAGCGAAGAATCCAATATATATCTGGTGATATCTCTGGTGCTATTACAGATAGCGCAATAAATCAAAGTGTATTGTCTGCAGGAGGCCCTGGAGCATGAATCTGTGCAGCGGGAACGACCTCGGACCACCAGGGGCCGAGACAACCACCGTCCCATGGGGTCGCACTGTCAGGGTCAGCGAAGAATCCAATATATATCTGGTGATATCTCGGGTGCTATTAGAGATAGCGCAATAAATCAAAGTGCATTGTTTGCAGGAGGCCGTGGCGCATGAATCTGTGCAGCGGGAACGACCTCGGACCACCAGGGGCCGAGACAACTACCGTCCCATGGGGTCGCACTGTCAGGGTCAGCGAAGAATCCAATATATATCTGGTGATATCTCTGGTGCTATTACAGATAGCGCAATAAATCAAAGTGTATTGTCTGCAGGAGGCCCTGGAGCATGAATCTGTGCAGCGGGAACGACCTCGGACCACCAGGGGCCGAGACAACCACCGTCCCATGGGGTCGCACTGTCAGGGTCAGCGAAGAATCCAATATATATCTGGTGATATCTCGGGTGCTATTAGAGATAGCGCAATAAATCAAAGTGCATTGTCTGCAGGAGGCCGTGGCGCATGAATCTGTGCAGCGGGAACGACCTCGGACCACCAAGGCCGACAAAACCACCGTCTCATGGAGTCGGACACTCAGGGTCAGGGAAAAATCCAATATATATCCGGTGATATCTCGGGTGCTATTACAGATAACGCAATAAATCAAAGTGCATTGTCTGTAGGAGGCACTGGCGAATGAATCTGTGCAGCAGGAACGACCTCGGACCACCAGGGGCCGAGAAAATTACAGATATTCGGAATCCGTCGCCCAAGGTCATGTAAAAATCCAGCATACATCTGGTGATATCTCGGGTACTATTTGAGATAGCGCAATAAACCAAAGTGCATTGTCTGTAGGAGGCCATGGCGCATGAATCTGTGCATCGGGGACGACCTCGGACCACCAGGGGCCGATAAAATCACCGTCTCATGGGGCCGGACTGTCAGGGTCAGGGAAAAGTCCAATACATATCTGGTGATATCTCGGGTGCTATTAGAGATAGCGCAATAAACCAAAGTGCATTGTCTGTAGGGGGCCCTGGCGCATGAATCTGTGCAGCGGGATTGACCTCGGACCACCAGGGGCCGAGAAAATCACCGTTTCATGGGGCCGGACTGTCAGGGTCAGGGAAAAATCCAATATATATCTGGTGATATATCGGGTGCTCTTACAGGTAGCGCACTAAACCAAAGTGAATTATCTGCAGGGGGCCCTGGCGCATGAATCTGTGCAGCGGGAACGACCTCGGACCACCAGGGGCCGAGAAAACCATCGTCTCATGGGGTCGGACAATCAGGGTCAGGGAAAAATCCAATATATATCTGCTGATATCTCGGGTGCTATTAGAGATAGCGCAATAAACCAAAGTGCAATTGTCTGCAGCAGGCCCTGGCGCATGAATCTGTGCAGCGGGAACGACCTCGGACCACCAGGGGCCGAGAAAATCACCGTCTCATGGGGCCTGACTGTCAGGCTCAGGGAAAAATCCAATATATATCTGGTGATATCTCGGGTGCTATTACAGATAGTCCAATAAATCGAAGTGCATTGTCTGCAGGAGGCCCTAGCGCATGAATCTGTGCAGCGGGATCGACCTCGGACCACGAGGGGCCGAGAAAATCACCGTCACATGGGGCCGGACACTCAGGGTCAGGGGAAAATCCAATATATATCTGGTGATATCTCGGGTGCTATTACAGATAGCGCAATAAACCTAAGTGCATTGTCTGCAGGAGGCCCTAGCGCATGAATCTGTGCAGCGGGAACGACCTCGGACCACCAGGGGCCGAGGAAACCACCGTCTCATGGGGCCGTACACTCAGGGTCAGGGGAAAATCCAATATATATCTGGTGATATCTCGGGTGCTATTAGAGATAGCGCAATAAATCAAAGTGCATTGTCTGCAGGAGGCCGTGGCGCATGAATCTGTGCAGCGGGAACGACCTCGGACCACCAGGGGCCGAGACAACTACCGTCCCATGGGGTCGCACTGTCAGGGTCAGCGAAGAATCCAATATATATCTGGTGATATCTCTGGTGCTATTACAGATAGCGCAATAAATCAAAGTGTATTGTCTGCAGGAGGCCCTGGAGCATGAATCTGTGCAGCGGGAACGACCTCGGACCACCAGGGGCCGAGACAACCACCGTCCCATGGGGTCGCACTGTCAGGGTCAGCGAAGAATCCAATATATATCTGGTGATATCTCGGGTGCTATTAGAGATAGCGCAATAAATCAAAGTGCATTGTCTGCAGGAGGCCGTGGCGCATGAATCTGTGCAGCGGGAACGACCTCGGACCACCAGGGGCCGATAAAATCACCGTCTCATGGGGCCGGACTGTCAGGGTCAGGGAAAAATCCAATATATATCTGCTGATATCTCGGGTGCTATTAGAGATAGCGCAATAAACCAAAGTGCATTGTCTGCAGGAGGCCCTGGCCCATGAATCTGTGCAGCGGGAACGACCTCGGACCACCAGGGGCCGAGAAAACCATCGTCTCATGGGGTCGGACAATCAGGGTCAGGGAAAAATCCAATATATATCTGCTGATATCTCGGGTGCTATTAGAGATAGCGCAATAAACCAAAGTGCAATTGTCTGCAGCAGGCCCTGGCGCATGAATCTGTGCAGCGGGAACGACCTCGGACCACCAGGGGCCGAGAAAATCACCGTCTCATGGGGCCTGACTGTCAGGCTCAGGGAAAAATCCAATATATATCTGGTGATATCTCGGGTGCTATTACAGATAGTCCAATAAATCGAAGTGCATTGTCTGCAGGAGGCCCTAGCGCATGAATCTGTGCAGCGGGATCGACCTCGGACCACGAGGGGCCGAGAAAATCACCGTCACATGGGGCCGGACACTCAGGGTCAGGGGAAAATCCAATATATATCTGGTGATATCTCGGGTGCTATTACAGATAGCGCAATAAACCTAAGTGCTTTGTCTGCAGGAGGCCCTAGCGCATGAATCTGTGCAGCGGGAACGACCTCGGACCACCAGGGGCCGAGGAAACCACCGTCTCATGGGGCCGTACACTCAGGGTCAGGGGAAAATCCAATATATATCTGGTGATATCTCGGGTGCTATTAGAGATAGCGCAATAAATCAAAGTGCAATGTCTGCAGGAGGCCGTGGCGCATGAATCTGTGCAGCGGGAACGACCTCGGACCACCAGGGGCCGAGACAACTACCGTCCCATGGGGTCGCACTGTCAGGGTCAGCGAAGAATCCAATATATATCTGGTGATATCTCTGGTGCTATTACAGATAGCGCAATAAATCAAAGTGTATTGTCTGCAGGAGGCCCTGGAGCATGAATCTGTGCAGCGGGAACGACCTCGGACCACCAGGGGCCGAGACAACCACCGTCCCATGGGGTCGCACTGTCAGGGTCAGCGAAGAATCCAATATATATCTGGTGATATCTCGGGTGCTATTAGAGATAGCGCAATAAATCAAAGTGCATTGTCTGCAGGAGGCCGTGGCGCATGAATCTGTGCAGCGGGAACGACCTCGGACCACCAGGGGCCGAGACAACTACCGTCCCATGGGGTCGCACTGTCAGGGTCAGCGAAGAATCCAATATATATCTGGTGATATCTCTGGTGCTATTACAGATAGCGCAATAAATCAAAGTGTATTGTCTGCAGGAGGCCCTGGAGCATGAATCTGTGCAGCGGGAACGACCTCGGACCACCAGGGGCCGAGACAACCACCGTCCCATGGGGTCGCACTGTCAGGGTCAGCGAAGAATCCAATATATATCTGGTGATATCTCGGGTGCTATTAGAGATAGCGCAATAAATCAAAGTGCATTGTCTGCAGGAGGCCGTGGCGCATGAATCTGTGCAGCGGGAACGACCTCGGACCACCAGGGGCCGATAAAATCACCGTCTCATGGGGCCGGACTGTCAGGGTCAGGGAAAAGTCCATTACATATCTGGTGATATCTCGGGTGCTATTAGAGATAGCCCAATATACCAAAGTGCATTGTCTGTAGGGGGCCCTGGCGCATGAATCTGTGCAGCGGGATTGACCTCGGACCACCAGGGGCCGAGAAAATCACCGTCTCATGGGGCCGGACTGTCAGGGTCAGGGAAAAATCCAATATATATCTGCTGATATCTCGGGTGCTATTAGAGATAGCGCAATAAACCAAAGTGCATTGTCTGCAGGAGGCCCTGGCCCATGAATCTGTGCAGCGGGAACGACCTCGGACCACCAGGGGCCGAGAAAACCATCGTCTCATGGGGTCGGACAATCAGGGTCAGGGAAAAATCCAATATATATCTGCTGATATCTCGGGTGCTATTAGAGATAGCGCAATAAACCAAAGTGCAATTGTCTGCAGCAGGCCCTGGCGCATGAATCTGTGCAGCGGGAACGACCTCGGACCACCAGGGGCCGAGAAAATCACCGTCTCATGGGGCCGGACACACAGGGTCAGGGAACAATCCAATATATATCTGGCGATATCTCGGGTGCTATTATAGATAGCGCAATAAATCAAAGTGCATTGTCTGCAGGAGGCCCTGGCCCATGAATCTGTGCAGCGGGAACGACCTCGGACCACGAGGGGCCGAGAAAACCACCGTCCCACGGGGTGGGACCCTCAGGGTCAGGGAAAAATCCAATATATATCTGGTGATATCTCGGCTGCTATTACACATAGCCCAATAAATCAAAGTGCATTGTCTGTAGGAGGCCCTAGTGCATGAATCTGTGCAGCGGGAACGACCTCGGACCTCCAGGGGCTGAGAATACTACCGTCTCATGGGGCCGGACACACAGGGTCAGGGAACAATCCAATATATATCTGGTGATATCTCGGGTGCTATTAGGGATAGCGATATAAATCAAATTGCATTGTCTGCAGGGGGCCCTGGCGCATGAATCTGTGCAACGGGATCGACCTCGGACCACGAGGGACCGAGAAAACCATCGACACATGGGGCCGGACTGTCAGGGTCAAGGAAAAACCCAATATATATCTGGTGATATCTCGGGTGCTATTAGAGATAGCGAAATAAATCAAAGTGCATTGTCTGCAGGATGCCGCGGCACATGAATCTTTGCAGCGGGAACGACCTCGGACCACCAGGGGCCGAGAAAATCACCGTCTCATGGGGCCGGACTGTCAGGGTCAGGGAAAAATCCAATATATATCTGGTGACATCTCGGGTGCTATTGGGGATAGCGCAATAAATCAAAGTGAATTATCTGCAGGGGGCCCTGGCGCATGAATCTGTGCAGCGGGAACGACCTCGGACCACCAGGGGCCGAGAAAACTACCGTCACATGGGGCCGGACACACAGGGTCAGGGAACAATCCAATATATATCTGGTGATATCTCGGGTGCTATTAGAGATAGGGCAATAAATCAAAGTGCATTGTCTGCAGGACGCCGTGGCGCATGAATCTGTGCTGTGGGATCGACCTCGGACCACCAGGGGCCGAGAAGATCACCGTCTCATGGGGCCGGACTGTCAGGGTCAGGGAAAAATCCAATATATATCTGGTGATATCTCGGGTGCTATTAGGGATAGCGCACTAAACCAAAGTGAATCATCTGCAGAGGGCCCTGGCGCATGAATCTGTGCAGCGGGAACGACCTCGGACCACCAGGAGCCGAGAAAACTACCGTCTCATGGGGCCGGACACTCAGGGTCAAGGAAAAATCCAATATATATCTGGTGATATCTCGGGTGCTATTAGAGATAGCGCAATAAAGCAAAGTGCATTGTCTGCAGGAGGCCCTAGCGCATGAATCTGTGCAGCGGGAACGACCTCGGACCACGAGGGACGGAGAAAACCATCGACACATGGGGCCGGACTGTCAGGGTCAAGGAAAAATCCAATATATATTTGGTGATATCTCGGGTCCTATTAGGGATAGCGAAATAAATCAAAGTGCATTGTCTGCAGGAGGCCCTGGCACATGAATCTGTGCTGCGGGATCGACCTCGGACCACCAGGGGCCGAGAAAATCACCGTCTTATGGGGCCGGACTGTCATGGTCAGGGAAAAATCAAATATATATCTGGTGATATCTCGGGTGCTATTAGAGATAGCGCAATAAATCAAAGTAAATTATCTGCAGGGGGCCCTGGCGCATGAATCTGTGCAGCGGGAACGACCTCGGACCACCAGGGGCCGAGAAAACCACCGTCTCATGGGGTGGGACTGTCAGGGTCAGGGAAAAATCAAGCATATATCTGGTGATATGTCGGGTGCTATTAGAGATAGCGCAATAAATCAAAGTGCATTGTCTGCAGGAGGCCCTCGCGCGTGAATCAGTGCAGCGGGAACGACCTCGGACCACCAGGGGCCGAGGAAACCACCGTCTCATGGGGCCGTACACTCAGGGTCAGGGGAAAATCCAATATATATCTGGTGATATCTCGGGTGCTATTAGAAATAGGGCAGTAAACCAAAGTGAATTATCTACAGGAGGCCCTGGCCCATGAATGTGTGCAGCGGGAACGACCTCGGACCACCAGGGGCCGAGAAAACCACCGTCTCATGGGGCCGGACACTCAGGGTCTGGGGAAAATCCAATATATATCTGGTGATATCTCGGGTGCTATTACAGATATCGCAATAAATCAAAGTGCATTGTCTGCTGGAGGCCCTGGCGCATGAATCTGTGCAGCGGGATCGACCTCGGACCACCAGGGGCCGAGAAAATCACCGTCTCATGGGGTGGGACTGTCAGGGTCAGGGAAAAATCAAGCATATATCTGGTGATATGTCGGGTGCTATTAGAGATAGCGCAATAAATCAAAGTGCATTGTCTGCAGGAGGCCCTGGCGCATGAATCAGTGCAGCGGGAACGACCTCGGACCAGCAGGGGCCGAGAAAACCACCGTCTCATGGGGTCGGACCCTCAGGGTCAGGGAAAAATCCAGTATATATCTGGTGATATCTCGGGTGCTATTACAGATAGGGCAATAAATCAAAGTGCATTGTCTGTAGGAGGCCCTGGCGCATGAATCTGTGCAGCGGGATCGACCTCGGACCACCAGGGGCCGAGATAATCACAGTCTCATTGGGCCGGACTGTCAGGGTCAGGGAAAAATCCAATATATATCTGGTGATATCTCGGGTGCTATTAGAGATAGCGCAATAAATCAAAGTGCATTGTCTGCAGGAGGCCGTGGCGCATGAATCTGTGCAGCGGGAACGACCTCGGACCACCAGGGGCCGAGACAACCACCGTCCCATGGGGTCGCACTGTCAGGGTCAGCGAAGAATCCAATATATATCTGGTGATATCTCTGGTGCTATTACAGATAGCGCAATAAATCAAACTGCATTGTCTGCAGGAGGCCGTGGCGCATGAATCTGTGCAGCGGGAACGACCTCGGACCACCAGGGGCCGAGACAACCACCGTCCCATGGGGTCGCACTGTCAGGGTCAGCGCAGAATCCAATATATATCTGGTGATATCTCGTGTGCTATTAGAGATAGCGCAATAAATCAAAGTGCATTGTCTGCAGGAGGCCGTGGCGCATGAATCTGTGCAGCGGGAACGACCTCGGACCACCAGGGCCGACAAAACCACCGTCCCATGGGGTCGGACTGTCAGGGTCAGCGGAGAATCCAATATATATGTCTGGTGATATCGCGGGTGCTATTAGAGATAGCGCAATAAATCAAAGGGCATTGTCTGCAGGAGGCCCTAGCGCATGAATCTGTGCAGCGGGAACGACCTCGGACCACGAGGGACGGAGAAAACCATCGACACATGGGGCCGGACTGTCAGGGTCAAGGAAAAATCCAATATATATTTGGTGATATCTCGGGTCCTATTAGGGATAGCGAAATAAATCAAAGTGCATTGTCTGCAGGAGGCCCTGGCACATGAATCTGTGCTGCGGGATCGACCTCGGACCACCAGGGGCCGAGAAAATCACCGTCTTATGGGGTCGGACTGTCATGGTCAGGGAAAAATCAAATATATATCTGGTGATATCTCGGGTGCTATTAGAGATAGCGCAATAAATCAAAGTAAATTATCTGCAGGGGGCCCTGGCGCATGAATCTGTGCAGCGGGAACGACCTCGGACCACCAGGGGCCGAGAAAACCACCGTCTCATGGGGTGGGACTGTCAGGGTCAGGGAAAAATCAAGCATATATCTGGTGATATGTCGGGTGCTATTAGAGATAGCGCAATAAATCAAAGGGCATTGTCTGCAGGAGGCCCTCGCGCATGAATCAGTGCAGCGGGAACGACCTCGGACCACCAGGGGCCGAGGAAACCACCGTCTCATGGGGCCGTACACTCAGGGTCAGGGGAAAATCCAATATATATCTGGTGATATCTCGGGTGCTATTAGAAATAGGGCAGTAAACCAAAGTGAATTATCTACAGGAGGCCCTGGCCCATGAATGTGTGCAGCGGGAACGACCTCGGACCACCAGGGGCCGAGAAAACCACCGTCTCATGGGGCCGGACACTCAGGGTCTGGGGAAAATCCAATATATATCTGGTGATATCTCGGGTGCTATTACAGATATCGCAATAAATCAAAGTGCATTGTCTGCTGGAGGCCCTGGCGCATGAATCTGTGCAGCGGGATCGACCTCGGACCACCAGGGGCCGAGAAAATCACCGTCTCATGGGGTGGGACTGTCAGGGTCAGGGAAAAATCAAGCATATATCTGGTGATATGTCGGGTGCTATTAGAGATAGCGCAATAAATCAAAGTGCATTGTCTGCAGGAGGCCCTGGCGCATGAATCAGTGCAGCGGGAACGACCTCGGACCAGCAGGGGCCGAGAAAACCACCGTCTCATGGGGTCGGACCCTCAGGGTCAGGGAAAAATCCAGTATATATCTGGTGATATCTCGGGTGCTATTACAGATAGGGCAATAAATCAAAGTGCATTGTCTGTAGGAGTCCCTGGCGCATGAATCTGTGCAGCGGGATCGACCTCGGACCACCAGGGGCCGAGATAATCACAGTCTCATTGGGCCGGACTGTCAGGGTCAGGGAAAAATCCAATATATATCTGGTGATATCTCGGGTGCTATTAGAGATAGCGCAATAAATCAAAGTGCATTGTCTGCAGGAGGCCGTGGCGCATGAATCTGTGCAGCGGGAACGACCTCGGACCACCAGGGGCCGAGACAACCACCGTCCCATGGGGTCGCACTGTCAGGGTCAGCGAAGAATCCAATATATATCTGGTGATATCTCTGGTGCTATTACAGATAGCGCAATAAATCAAACTGCATTGTCTGCAGGAGGCCGTGGCGCATGAATCTGTGCAGCGGGAACGACCTCGGACCACCAGGGGCCGAGACAACCACCGTCCCATGGGGTCGCACTGTCAGGGTCAGCGCAGAATCCAATATATATCTGGTGATATCTCGTGTGCTATTAGAGATAGCGCAATAAATCAAAGTGCATTGTCTGCAGGAGGCCGTGGCGCATGAATCTGTGCAGCGGGAACGACCTCGGACCACCAGGGCCGACAAAACTACCGTCTCATGGAGTCGGACACTCAGGGTCAGGGAAAAATCCAATATATATCCGGTGATATCTCGGGTGCTATTACAGATAACGCAATAAATCAAAGTGCATTGTCTGTAGGAGGCACTGGCGCATGAATCTGTGCATCCGGAACGACCTCGGACCACCAGGGGCCGAGAAAACCACCGTCTCATGGGGCCGGTCACTCAGGGTCAGGGGAAAATCCAATATATATCTGGTGATATCTCGGGTGCTATTAGAGATAGCGCAATAAATCAAAGTGTATTATCTGCAGGAGGCCCTGGCGCATGAAGCTGTGCAGCGGTAACGATCTCGGACCACCAGGGGCCGCGAAAACTTCCGTCTCATGGGGCCGGACACTCAGGGTCAGGGAAAAATCCAATATATATCTGGTGATATCTCGGGTGCTATTACAGATAGCGCAATAAATCAGAGTGCATTGTCTGCAGGAGGCACTGGCGCATGAATCTGTGCAGCCGGAACGACCTCGGACCACCAGGGGCCGAGAAAACCACCGTCTCATGGGGTCGGACACTCAGGGTCAGGGAAAAATCCAATATATATCTGGTGATATCTCGGGTGCTATTAGAGATAGCGCAATAAACCAAAGTGCATTGTCTGTAGGAGGCCCTAGTGCATGAATCTGTGCAGCGGGAACGACCTCGGACCTCCAGGGGCTGAGAATACTACCGTCTCATGGAGTCGGTCACTCAGGGTCAGGGGAAAATCCAATATATATCTGGTGATATCTCGGGGGCTATTGCAGATAGCGCAATAAATCAAAGTGCATTGTCTGCAGGAGGCCCTAGTGCATGAATCAGTGCAGCGGGAACGACCTCGGACCAGCAGGGGCCGAGAAAACCACCGTCTCATGGGGCCGGACTGTCAGGGTCAAGGAAAAATCCAATATATATCGGGTGATATCTCGGGTGCTATTAGAGATAGCGAAATAAATCAAAGTGTATTATCTGTAGGAGGCCCTGGCGCATAAATCTGTGCAGCGGGATCGACCTCGGGCCACCAGGGGCCGAGAAAATCACCGTCTCATGGGGCCGAACACTCAGGGTCAGGGAAAAATCCAATATATATCTGGTGATATCTCGGGTGCTATTAGAGATAGCGCAATAACTCAAAGTGCATTGTCTGTAGGAGTCCCTGGCGCATGAATCCGTCCAGCGGGAACGACCTCGGACCACCAGGGGCCGATAAAATAACCGCCTCATGGGGCCGCACTGTCAGGGTCAGGGAAATATCCAATACATATCTGGTGATATCTCGGGTGCTGTTAGAGATACAGCAATAAACCTAAGTGCATTGTCTGCAGGAGGCCCTAGCGCATGAATCTGTGCAGCGGGGACGACCTCGGACCACCAGGGGCCGACAAAACCACCGTCTCATGGAGTCGGACACTCAGGGTCAAAGAAAAATCCAATACATATCTGGTGATATCTCGGGTGCTATTAGAGATAGCACAATAAACCTAAGTGCATTGTCTGCAGGAGGCCCTGGCGCATGAATCTGTGCAGCGGGAACGACCTCGGACCACCAGGGGCCGACAAAACCACCGTCTCATGGAGTCGGACACTCAGGGACAGGGAAAAATCCAATATATATCTGGTGATATCTCGGGTGCTATTACAGATAACGCAATAAATCAAAGTGCATTGTCTGTAGGAGGCCCTGGCGCATGAAGCTGTGCAGCGGGAACGACCTCGGACCACCAGGGCCCGAGAAAATTACAGATATTCGGAATCCGTCGCCCAAGGTCATGTAAAAATCCAGCATACATCTGGTGATATCTCGGGTACTATTAGAGATAGCGCAAAAAACCAAAGTGCATTGCCTGTAGGAGGCCCTGGCGCATGAATCTGTGCATCGGGAACGACCTCGGACCACCAGGGGCCGAGAAAACCACCGTCTCATGGGGCCGGACACTCAGGGTCAGGGGAAAATCCAATATATATCTGGTGATATCTGGGGTGCTATTACAGATAGCGCACTAACCCAAAGTGAATCATCTGCAGGGGGTCCTGGCGCATGAATCTGTGCAGCGGGATCGACATCGGACCACGAGGGACCGAGAAAACCATCGACACATGGGGTCGGACACTCAAGGTCAGGGAAAAATCCAATATATATCTGGTGATATCTCGGGTGCTATTACAGATAGCGCAATAAATCAAAGTGCATTGTCTGTAGGAGGACCTGACGCATGAATCTGTGCAGCGGGAACGACCTCGGACCACCAGGGGCCGAGAAAACTACCGTCTCATGGGGCCGGACACTCAGGGTCCGTGAAAAATCGAATATATATCTGGTGATATCTCGGGTGCTATTACAGATAGCGCAATAAATCAAAGTGCATAGTCTGTAAGAGGCCCTGACGCATGAATCTGTGCTGCGGGAACGACCTCAGACCACCAGGGGCCGAGAAAACTACCGTCTCATGGGGCCGGACACTCAGGGTCAGTGAAAAATCGAATATATATCTGGTGATATCTCGGTTGCTATTACAGATAGCGCAATAAATCAAAGTGCATTGTCTGTAGGATGCACTGGCGAATGAATCTGTGCAGCCGGAACGACCTCGGACAACGAGGGACCGAGAAATCCATCGACACATGGGGCCGGACTGTCAGGGTCAATGAAAAATTCAATATATATCTGGTGATATCTCGGGTGCTATTAGAGATAGCGCAATAAATCAAAGTGCATTCTCTGCAGGAGGCCCTGGCGCATGAATGTGTGCAGCGGGAACGACCTCGGACCACGAGGGACCGAGAAATCCGTCGACACATGGGGCCGGACTGTCAGGGTCAAGGAAAAATTCAATATATATCTGGTGATATCTCGGGTGCTATTACAGATAGCGCATTAAATCAAAGTGCATTGTCTGCAGGAGGCCCTGACGCATGAATCTGTGCAGCGGGATCGACCTCGGACCACGAGGGGCCGAGAAAACCATCGACACATGGGGCCGGACCGTCAGGGTCAGGGAAAAATCCAATGTATATCTGGTGATATCTCGGGTGCTATTACAGATAGCGCAATAAATCAAAGAGCATTGCCTGTAGGAGGCCCTGACGCATGAATCTGTGCAGCGGGATCGAACTCGGACCACGAGGGACCGAGAAATCCATCGACACATGGGGCCGGACTGTCAGGGTCAAGGAAAAATCCAATATATATCTGGTGATATCTCGGGTGCTATTAGAGATAGCGAAATAAATCAAAGAGCATTGTCTGCAGGAGGCCCTGGCACATGAATTTGTTCAGCGGGATCTACCTCGGACAACGAGGGACCGAGAAAACCATCGACACATGGGGCCGGACCGTCAGGGTCAGGGAAAAATCCAATATATATCTGGTGATATCTCGGGTGCTATTACAGATAGCGCACTAAACCAAAGTAAATTATCTGCAGGAAGCCCTGGCGCATGAATCTGTTCAGCGGAATCGACCTCGGACCACGAGGGGCCGAGAAAAACATCGACACATGGGGCCGGACTGTCAGGGTCAAGGAAAAATCCAATATATATCTGGTGATATCTCGGGTGCTATTAGAGAAAGCGAAATAAATCAAAGTGCATTGTCTGTAGGAGGCCCTAACGCATGAATCTGTGCAGCGGGATCGACCTCGGACCACGAGGGGCCGAGAAATCCATCGACACATGGGGCCGGACTGTCAGGGTCAAGGAAAAATCCAATATATATCGGGTGATATCTCGGGTGCTATTAGAGATAGCGAAATAAATCAAAGTGTATTATCTGTAGGAGGCCCTGGCGCATAAATCTGTGCAGCGGGGACGACCTCGGACCACCAGGGGCCGACAAAACCACCGTCTCATGGAGTCGGACACTCAGGGTCAAAGAAAAATCCAATACATATCTGGTGATATCTCGGGTGCTATTAGAGATAGCACAATAAACCTAAGTGCATTGTCTGCAGGAGGCCCTGGCGCATGAATCTGTGCAGCGGGAACGACCTCAGACCACCAGGGGCCGAGAAAACTACCGTCTCATGGGGCCGGACACTCAGGGTCAGTGAAAAATCGAATATATATCTGGTGATATCTCGGGTGCTATTAGAGATAGCGCAATAAATCAAAGTGTATTATCTGCAGGAGGCCCTGGCGCATGAAGCTGTGCAGCGGTAACGATCTCGGACCACCAGGGGCCGCGAAAACTACCGTCTCATGGGGCCGGACACTCAGGGTCAGGGAAAAATCCAATATATATCTGGTGATATCTCGGGTGCTATTACAGATAGCGCAATAAATCAGAGTGCATTGTCTGCAGGAGGCACTGGCGCATGAATCTGTGCAGCCGGAACGACCTCGGACCACCAGGGGCCGAGAAAACCACCGTCTCATGGGGTCGGACACTCAGGGTCAGGGAAAAATCCAATATATATCTGGTGATATCTCGGGTGCTATTAGAGATAGCGCAATAAACCAAAGTGCATTGTCTGTAGGAGGCCCTAGTGCACGAATCTGTGCAGCGGGAACGACCTCGGACCTCCAGGGGCCGAGAAAACTACCGTCTCATGGGGCCGGAAACTCAGGGTTAGGGAAAAATCCAATATATATCTGGTGATACCTCGGGTGCTATTAGAGATAGCGCAATAAACCTAAGTGAATTGTCTGCAGGAGGCCCTGGCGCATGAATCTGTGCAGCGGGATCGACCTCGGACCACCAGGGGCCGAGGAAACCACCGTCTCATGGGGCCGTACACTCAGGGTCAGGGGAAAATCCAATATACTTCCGGTGATATCTCGGGTGCTATTAGAAATAGGGCAGTAAACCAAAGTGAATTATCTACAGGAGGCCCGGGCGCATGAATGTGTGCAGCGGGAACGACCTCGGACCCCCAGGGCTCGAGAAAACCACCGTCTCATGGGGCCGAACACTCAGGGTCAGGGAAAAATCCAATATATATCTGGTGATATCTCGGGTGCTATTACAGATAGCGCAATAAATCAAAGTGCATTGTCTGTAGGAGGCCCTGGCGCATGAATCTGTGCAGCGGGATCGACCTCGGACCACCAGGGGCCGAGAAAACCACCGACACATGGGGCCGGACTCTCAGGGTCGGGGAAAAATTCAATATATATCTGGTGATATCTCGGGTGCTCTTACAGATAGCGCACTAAACCAAAGTAAATTATCTGCAGGAAGCCCTGGCGCATGAATCTGTTCAGCGGAATCGACCTCGGACCACGAGGGGCCGAGAAAAACATCGACACATGGGGCCGGACTGTCAGGGTCAAGGAAAAATCCAATATATATCTGGTGATATCTCGGGTGCTATTAGAGAAAGCGAAATAAATCAAAGTGCATTGTCTGTAGGAGGCCCTAACGCATGAATCTGTGCAGCGGGATCGACCTCGGACCACGAGGGGCCGAGAAATCCATCGACACATGGGGCCGGACTGTCAGGGTCAAGGAAAAATCCAATATATATCGGGTGATATCTCGGGTGCTATTAGAGATAGCGAAATAAATCAAAGTGTATTATCTGTAGGAGGCCCTGGCGCATAAATCTGTGCAGCGGGATCGACCTCGGGCCACCAGGGGCCGAGAAAATCACCGTCTTGTGGGGCCGGACCGATAGGGTCAAGGAAAAATCCAATATATATCTGGTGAAATCTCGGGTGCTATTAGAGATAGCGAAATAAATCAAAGTGCATTGTCTGCAGGAGGCCCTGGCACATGAATTCGTTCAGCGGGATCTACCTCGGACAACGAGGGACCGAGAAAACCATCGACACATGGGGCCGGACCGTCAGGGTCAGGGAAAAATCCAATATATATCTGGTGATATCTCGGGTGCTATTACAGATAGCGCAATAAATCAAAGTGCATTGTCTGTAGGAGGCCCTGGCGCATGAATCTGTGCAGCGGGATCGACCTCGGACCACCAGGGGCCGAGAAAACCACCGACACATGGGGCCGGACTCTCAGGGTCGGGGAAAAATTCAATATATATCTGGTGATATCTCGGGTGCTATTACGGACAGCGCAATAAATCAAAGTGCATTGTCAGTAGGAGGCCCTGGCGCATGAATCTGTGCAGCGGGATCGACCTCGGACCACGAGGGGCCGAGAAAACCATCGACACATGGGGCCGGACCGTCAGGGTCAGGGAAAAATCCAATGTATATCTGGTGATATCTCGGGTGCTATTACAGATAGCGCAATAAATCAAAGAGCATTGCCTGTAGGAGGCCCTGACGCATGAATCTGTGCAGCGGGATCGACCTCGGACCACGAGGGACCGAGAAATCCATCGACACATGGGGCCGGACTGTCAGGGTCAAGGAAAAATCCAATATATATCTGGTGATATCTCGGGTGCTATTAGAGATAGCGAAATAAATCAAAGAGCATTGTCTGCAGGAGGCCCTGGCACATGAATTTGTTCAGCGGGATCTACCTCGGACAACGAGGGACCGAGAAAACCATCGACACATGGGGCCGGACCGTCAGGGTCAGGGAAAAATCCAATATATATCTGGTGATATCTCGGGTGCTATTACAGATAGCGCAATAAATCAAAGTGCATTGTCTGTAGGAGGCCCTGGCGCATGAATCTGTGCAGCGGGATCGACCTCGGACCACCAGGGGCCGAGAAAACCACCGACACATGGGGCCGGACTCTCAGGGTCGGGGAAAAATTCAATATATATCTGGTGATATCTCGGGTGCTCTTACAGATAGCGCACTAAACCAAAGTAAATTATCTGCAGGAAGCCCTGGCGCATGAATCTGTTCAGCGGAATCGACCTCGGACCACGAGGGGCCGAGAAAAACATCGACACATGGGGCCGGACTGTCAGGGTCAAGGAAAAATCCAATATATATCTGGTGATATCTCGGGTGCTATTAGAGAAAGCGAAATAAATCAAAGTGCATTGTCTGTAGGAGGCCCTAACGCATGAATCTGTGCAGCGGGATCGACCTCGGACCACGAGGGGCCGAGAAATCCATCGACACATGGGGCCGGACTGTCAGGGTCAAGGAAAAATCCAATATATATCGGGTGATATCTCGGGTGCTATTAGAGATAGCGAAATAAATCAAAGTGTATTATCTGTAGGAGGCCCTGGCGCATAAATCTGTGCAGCGGGATCGACCTCGGGCCACCAGGGGCCGAGAAAATCACCGTCTTGTGGGGCCGGACCGATAGGGTCAAGGAAAAATCCAATATATATCTGGTGAAATCTCGGGTGCTATTAGAGATAGCGAAATAAATCAAAGTGCATTGTCTGCAGGAGGCCCTGGCACATGAATTCGTTCAGCGGGATCTACCTCGGACAACGAGGGACCGAGAAAACCATCGACACATGGGGCCGGACCGTCAGGGTCAGGGAAAAATCCAATATATATCTGGTGATATCTCGGGTGCTATTACAGATAGCGCAATAAATCAAAGTGCATTGTCTGTAGGAGGCCCTGGCGCATGAATCTGTGCAGCGGGATCGACCTCGGACCACCAGGGGCCGAGAAAACCACCGACACATGGGGCCGGACTCTCAGGGTCGGGGAAAAATTCAATATATATCTGGTGATATCTCGGGTGCTCTTACAGATAGCGCACTAAACCAAAGTAAATTATCTGCAGGAAGCCCTGGCGCATGAATCTGTTCGGCGGGATCGACCTCGGACCACGAGGGACCGAGAAAACCATCGACACATGGTGCCGGACTGTCAGGGTCAGGGAAAAATCCAATATATATCTGGTGATATCTCGGGTGCTATTACGGACAGCGCAATAAATCAAAGTGCATTGTCAGTAGGAGGCCCTGGCGCATGAATCTGTGCAGCGGGATCGACCTCGGACCACGAGGGACCGAGAAATCCATCGACACATGGGGCCGGACACTCAGGGTCGGGGAAAAATTCAATATATATCTGGTGATATATCGGCTGCTATTACAGATATCGCAATAAATCAAAGTGCATTGTCTGTAGGAGGCCCTGGCGCAAGAATCTGTGCAGCGGGAACAACCTCGGACCACCAGGGGCCGAGAAAATCACCGTCACATGAGGCCGGATTGTCAGGGTCAGGGAAAAATCCAATATATATCCTGGTGATATCTCGGGTGCTATTACAGATAGCGCAATAAATCAAAGTGCATTGTCTGTAGGAGGCCCTGGCGCATGAATCTGTGCAGCGGAAACGACCTCGGACCACCATGGGCCGAGAAAACCACCGACACATGGGGCCGGACTGTCTGGGTCAGTGAAAAATCCAATATATATCTGGTGATATCTCCGGTGCTATTAGAGATAGCGCAATAAATCAAAGTGCATTGTCTGTAGGAGGCACGGGCGAATGAATCTGTGCAGCGGGAACGACCTCGGACCAGCAGGGGCCGAGAAAACCACCGTCTCATGGAGTCGGACACTCAGGGTCAGGGAAAAATCCAATATATATCTAATGATATCTCGGGTGCTATTACAGATAGCGCAATAAATCAAAGTGCATTGTCTGTAGGAGGCCCGGGCGCATGAATATGTGCAGTGGGATCGACCTCGGACCACGAGGGACCGAGAAAACCATCGACACATGGGGCCAGACTGTCAGGGTCAGGGAAAAATCCAATATGTATCTGTTGATATCTCGGGTGTTATTAGAGATAGCTCAATAAACCAAAGTGCATTGTCTGCAGGAGGCCCAGGCGCATGAATCTGTGCAGCGGGAACGACCTCGGACCACCATGGGCCGAGAAAACCATCGTCTCATGGAGTCGGACACTCAGGGTCAGGGAAAAATCCAATATATATCCTGGTGATATCTCGGCTGCTATTACAGATAGCGCAATAAATCAAAGTGCCTTGTCTGTAGGAGGCCCTAGCGCATGAATCTGTGCAGCGGGAACGACCTCGGACCACAATGGGCCGAGAAAACCATCGTCACATGGAGTCGGACACTCAGGGTCAGGGAAAAATCCAATATATATCCTGGTGATATCTCGGGTGCTATTACAGATAGCGCAATAAATCAAAGTGCATTGTCTGTAGGAGGCCCTGGCGCATGAATCTGTGCAGCGGGAACGACCTCGGACCACCATGGGCCGAGAAAACCACCGACACATGGGGCCGGACTGTCTGGGTCAGTGAAAAATCCAATATATATCTGGTGATATCTCCGGTGCTATTAGAGATAGCGCAATAAATCAAAGTGCATTGTCTGTAGGAGGCCCTGGCGCATGAATCTGTGCAGCGGGAACGACCTCGGACCACCAGGGGCCGAGAAAACGACCGTCTCATGGGGCCGGACACTCAGGGTCAGGAAAAAATCCAATATATATATGGTGATATCTCGGGTGCTATTAGAGATAGCGCAATAAACAAAAGTGCATTGTCTGCAGGAGGCGCTGGCGCATGAATCTGTGCAGCGGGAACGACCTCGGACCACCAGGGGCCGAGAAAACCATCGACATATGGGGCCGGGACTGTCAGGGTCAGGGAAAAATCCAATATATATCTGGTGATATCTCGGGTGCTATTACAGATAGCGCAATAAATCAAAGTGCATTGTCTGCAGGATGCCCAGACGCATGAATCTGTGCAGCGGGAACGACCTCGGACCACCATGGGCCGAGAAAACCATCGTCTCATGGAGTCGGACACTCAGGGTCAGGGAAAAATCCAATATATATCCTGGTGATATCTCGGGTGCTATTACAGATAGCGCAATAAATCAAAGTGCCTTGTCTGTAGGAGGCCCGAGCGCATGAATATGTGCAGCGGGAACGACCTCGGACCACCAGGGGCCGAGAAAACGACCGTCTCATGGGGCCGGACACTCAGGGTCAGGAAAAAATCCAATATATATATGGTGATATCTCGGGTGCTATTAGAGATAGCGCAATAAACAAAAGTGCATTGTCTGCAGGAGGCGCTGGCGCATGAATCTGTGCAGCGGGAACGACCTCGGACCACCAGGGGCCGAGAAAACCATCGACACATGGTACCGGACTGTCAGGGTCAGGGAAAAATCCAATATATATCTGGTGATATATCGGGTGCTATTAGAGATAGCGCAATAAATCAAAGTGCATTGTCTGTAGGAGGCCCGGGCGCATGAATATGTGCAGTGGGATCGACCTCGGACCACGAGGGACCGAGAAAACCATCGACACATGGGGCCAGACTGTCAGGGTCAGGGAAAAATCCAATATGTATCTGGTGATATCTCGGGTGCTATTACAGATAGCGCAATAAATCAAAGTGCATTGTCTGTAGGAGGCCCTGGCGCATGAATCTGTGCAGCGGGAACGACCTCGGACCACCATGGGCCGAGAAAACCATCGTCTCATGGAGTCGGACACTCAGGGTCAGGGAAAAATCCAATATATATCCTGGTGATATCTCGGCTGCCATTACAGATAGCGCAATAAATCAAAGTGCCTTGTCTGTAGGAGGCCCTAGCGCATGAATCTGTTCAGCGGGAACGACCTCGGACCATCATGGGCCGAGAAAACCATCGTCACATGGAGTCGGACACTCAGGGTCAGGGAAAAATCCAATATATATCCTGGTGATATCTCGGGTGCTATTACAGATAGCGCAATAAATCAAAGTGCATTGTCTGTAGGAGGCCCTGGCGCATGAATCTGTACAGCGGGAACGACCTCGGACCACCATGGGCCGAGAAAACCACCGACACATGGGGCCGGACTGTCTGGGTCAGTGAAAAATCCAATATATATCTGGTGATATCTCCGGTGCTATTAGAGATAGCGCAATAAATCAAAGTGCATTGTCTGTAGGAGGCACTGGCGAATGAATCTGTGCAGCGGGAACGACCTGGGACCGCCAGGGGCCGAGAAAACCACCGACATATGGGGCCGGACTGTCAGGGTCAGGGAAAAATCCAATATATATCTGGTGATATCTCGGGTGCTATTACAGATAGCGCAATAAACAAAAGTGCATTGTCAGTCGGAGGCCCTGGCGCATGAATCTGTGCAGCTGGATCGACCTCGGACCACGAGGGACCGAGAAATCCATCGACACATGGGGCCGGACACTCAGGGTCGGGGAAAAATTCAATATATATCTAATGATATCTCGGGTGCTATTACAGATAGCGCAATAAATCAAAGTGCATTGTCTGTAGGAGGCCCGGGCGCATGAATACGTGCAGTGGGATCGACCTCGGACCACCAGGGGCCGAGAAAACGACCGTCTCATGGGGCCGGACACTCAGGGTCAGGAAAAAATCCAATATATATATGGTGATATCCCGGGTGCAATTAGAGATAGCGCAATAAATCAAAGTGAATTATCTGCAGGGGGCCCTGGCGCATGAATCTGTGCAGCGGGATCGACCTCGGACCACGAGGGACCGAGAAAACCATCGACACATGGGGCCGGACTGTCAGGGTTAGGGAAAAATCCAATATATATCTGGTCATATCTCGGGTGCTATTACAGATAGCGCAATAAATCAAAGTGCATTGTCTGTAGGAGGCACTGGCGAATGAATCTGTGCAGCAGGAACGACCTCGGACCACCAGGCGCCGAGAAAATTACAGATATTCGGAATCCGTCACCGAAGGTCATGTAAAAATCCAGCATATATCTGGTGATATCTGGGGTGCTATTACAGATAGCGCAATAATCCAATGTGAATTGTCTGTAGGAGGCCCTGGCGCATGAATCTGTGCAGCGGGATCGACCTCGGACCACCATGGGCCGAGAAAATCACCGTCTCATGGGGCCGGTCTGTCAGGGTCAGGGAAAAATCCAATATATATCTGGTGATATCTCGGGTGCTATTAGAGATGGCGCGATAAATCAAAGTGCATTGTCTGTAGGAGGCCCTGGCGCAAGAATCTGTGCAATGGGATCGACCTCGGACCACCAGGCGCCGAGAAAATTACAGATATTCGGAATCCGTCACCCAAGGTCATGTAAAAATCCAGCATATATCTGGTGATATCTGGGGTGCTATTACAGATAGCGCAATAAACCAAAGTGAATTGTCTGCAGGAAGCCCTGGCGCATGAATCTGTTCGGCGGGATCGACCTCGGACCACGAGGGACCGAGAAAACCATCGACACATGGTGCCGGACTGTCAGGTACAGGGTAAAATCCAATATATATCTGGTGATATCTCGGGTGCTATTACGGACAGCGCAATAAATCAAAGTGCATTGTCAGTAGGAGGCCCTGGCGCATGAATCTGTGCAGCGGGATTGACCTCGGACCACGAGGGACCGAGAAATCCATCGACACATGGGGCCGGACACTCAGGGTCAGGTGAAAATCCAATATATATATGGTGATATCTCGGGTGCTATTAGAGATAGCGCAATAAACAAAGTGCATTGTCTGCAGGAGGCGCTGGCGCATGAATCTGTGCAGCGGGAACGACCTCGGACCACCAGGGGCCGAGAAAACCATCGACACATGGTACCGGACTGTCAGGGTCAGGGAAAAATCCAATATATATCTGGTGATATCTCGGGTGCTATTACAGATAGCGCAATAAATCAAAGTGCATTGTCTGTAGGAGGCCCTGGCACATGAATGTGTGCAATGGGATCGACCTCGGACCACCAGGGTCCGAGAAAATCACCGTCTCATGGGGCCGGACTGTCAGGGTCAGGGAAGAATCCAATATATATCTGTTGATATCTCCGGTGCTATTAGAGATAGCGCAATAAATCAAAATGCATTGTCTGTAGGAGGCATTGGCGAATGAATCTGTGCAGCAGGAACGACCTCGGACCACCAGGCGCCGATAAAATTACAGATATTCGGAATCCGTCACCCAAGGTCATGTCAAAATCCAGCATATATCTGGCGATATCTCGGGTGCTATTACAGATAGCGCAATAAATCCAAGTGCATTGTCTGCAGGAGGCCCTGGCGCATGAATCTGTGCAGCGGGAACGACCTCGGACCACCATGGGCCGAGAAAACCACCGACACATGGGGCCGGACTGTCTGGGTCAGTGAAAAATCCAATATATATCTGGTGATATCTCCGGTGCTATTAGAGATAGCGCAACAAATCAAAGTGCATTGTCTGTAGGAGGCACTGGCGAATGAATCTGTGCAGCGGGAAGGACCTGGGACCACCAGGGGCCGAGAAAACCACCGACATATGGGGCCGGACTGTCAGGGTCAGGGAAAAATCCAATATATATCTGGTGATATCTCGGGTGCTATTACAGATAGCGCAATAAATCAAAGTGCATTGTCTGTAGGAGGCCCGGGCGCATGAATACGTGCAGTGGGATCGACCTCGGACCACGAGGGACCGAGAAAACCACCGACACATGGGGCCGGACTGTCAGGGTCAGGGAAAAATCCAATATGTATCTGTTGATATCTCGGGTGTTATTAGAGATAGCTCAATAAACCAAAGTGCATTGTCTGCAGGATGCCCAGACGCATGAATCTGTGCAGCGGGAACGACCTCGGACCACCATGGGCCGAGAAAACCATCGTCTCATGGAGTCGGACACTCAGGGTCAGGGAAAAATCCAATATATATCCTGGTGATATCTCGGGTGCTATTACAGATAGCGCAATAAATCAAAGTGCCTTGTCTGTAGGAGGCCCGAGCGCATGAATATGTGCAGCGGGAACGACCTCGGACCACCAGGGGCCGCGAAAACGACCGTCTCATGGGGCCGGACACTCAGGGTCAGGAAAAAATCCAATATATATATGGTGATATCTCGGGTGCTATTAGAGATAGCGCAATAAACAAAAGTGCATTGTCTGCAGGAGGCGCTGGCGCATGAATCTGTGCAGCGGGAACGACCTCGGACCACCAGGGGCCGAGAAAACCATCGACACATGGTACCGGACTGTCAGGGTCAGGGAAAAATCCAATATATATCCTGGTGATATCTCGGGCGCTATTACAGATAGCGCAATAAATCAAAGTGCATTGTCTGTAGGAGGCCCTGGCGCATGAAACTGTGCAGCGGGAACGACCTGGGACCACCAGGGGCCGAGAAAACCACCGACACATGGGGCCGGACTGTCAGGGTCAGGGAAAAATCCAATATATATCTGCTGATATCTCGGGTGCTATTACAGATAGCGCAATAAATCAAAGTGCATTGTCTGTAGGAGGCCCTGGCGCATGAATCTGTCAGCGGGATCGATCTCGGACCACCAGGGACCGAGAAAACCATCGACACATGGGGCGGACAGTCAGGGTCAGGGAAAAATCCAATATATATCTGGTGATATATCGGGTGCTATTAGAGATAGCGCAATAAACCAAAGTGCATTGCCTGCAGGAGGCCCTGGCGCATGGATCTGTGCAGCGGGAACGACATCGGACCACCAGGGGCCGAGAAAATCATTGTCTCATGGGGCCGGACTGTCAGGGTTAGGGAAAAATCCGATATATATCTGGTGATATCCCGGGTGCAATTAGAGATAGCGCAATAAATCAAAGTGAATTATCTGCAGGGGGCCCTGGCGCATGAATCTGTGCAGCGGGATCGACCTCGGACCACGAGGGACCGAGAAAACCATCGACACATGGGGCCGGACTGTCAGGGTTAGGGAAAAATCCAATATATATCTGGTCATATCTCGGGTGCTATTACAGATAGCGCAATAAATCAAAGTGCATTGTCTGTAGGAGGCACTGGCGAATGAATCTGTGCAGCAGGAACGACCTCGGACCACCAGGCGCCGAGAAAATTACAGATATTCGGAATCCGTCACCGAAGGTCATGTAAAAATCCAGCATATATCTGGTAATATCTGGGGTGCTATTACAGATAGCGCAATAATCCAAAGTGCATTGTCTGTAGGAGGCCCTGGCACATGAATGTGTGCAATGGGATCGACCTCGGACCACCAGGGTCCGAGAAAATCACCGTCTCATGGGGCCGGACTGTCAGGGTCAGGGAAGAATCCAATATATATCTGTTGATATCTCCGGTGCTATTAGAGATAGCGCAATAAATCAAAATGCATTGTCTGTAGGAGGCATTGGCGAATGAATCTGTGCAGCAGGAACGACCTCGGACCACCAGGCGCCGATAAAATTACAGATATTCGGAATCCGTCACCCAAGGTCATGTCAAAATCCAGCATATATCTGGCAATATCTCGGGTGCTATTACAGATAGCGCAATAAACCAAAGTGAATTGTCTGCAGGAAACCCTGGCGCATGAATCTGTTCAGCGGGATCGACCTCGGACCACGTGGGACCGAGAAAACCATCGACACATGGGGCCGGACTGTCAGGGTCAGGGAAAAATCCAATATATATCTGTTGATATCTCGGGTGCTATTAGAGATAGCGCAATAAATCCAAGTGCATTGTCTGCAGGAGGCCCTGGCGCATGAATCTGTGCAGCGGGAACGACCTCGGACCACCATGGGCCGAGAGAACCATCGTCACATGGAGTCGGAAACTCAGGGTCAGGGAAAAATCCAATATATATCCTGGTGATATCTCGGGTACTATTACAGATAGCGCAATAAATCAAAGTGCATTGTCTGTAGGAGGCCCTGGCGCATGAATCTGTGCAGCGGGAACGACCTCGGACCACCATGGGCCGAGAAAACCACCGACACATGGGGCCGGACTGTCTGGGTCAGTGAATAATCCAATATATATCTGGTGATATCTCCGGTGCTATTAGAGATAGCGCAATAAATCAAAGTGCATTGTCTGTAGGAGGCACTGGCGAATGAATCTGTGCAGCGGGAACGACCTGGGACCACCAGGGGCCGAGAAAACCACCGACACATGGGGCCGGACTGTCAGGGTCAGGGAAAAATCCAATATATATCTGGTGATATCTCGGGTGCTATTACAGATAGCGCAATAAATCAAAGTGCATTGTCTGTAGGAGGCCCTGGCGCATGAATCTGTCAGCGGGATCGATCTCGGACCACCAGGGGCCGAGAAAACCACCGTCTCATGGGGCCGGACACTCAGGGTCAGGGAAAAATCCAATATATATCTAATGATATCTCGGGTGCTATTACAGATAGCGCAATAAATCCAAGTGCATTGTCTGTAGGAGGCCCTGGCGCATGAATCTGTCAGCGGGATCGATCTCGGACCACCAGGGACCGAGAAAACCATCGACACATGGGGCCGGACAGTCAGGGTCAGGGAAAAATCCAATATATATCTGGTGATATATCGGGTGCTATTAGAGATAGCGCAATAAACCAAAGTGCATTGTCTGCAGGAGGCCCTGGCGCATGGATCTGTGCAGCGGGAACGACCTCGGACCACCAGGGGCCGAGAAAATCACTGTCTCATGGGGCCGGACTGTCAGGGTCAGGGAAAAATCCAATATATATCTGGTGATATCCCGGGTGCTATTAGAGATAGCGCAATAAATCAAAGTGAATTATCTGCAGGGGGCCCTGGCGCATGAATCTGTGCAGCGGGATCGACCTCGGACCACGAGGGACCGAGAAAACCATCGACACATGGGGCCGGACTGTCAGGGTTAGGGAAAAATCCAATATATATCTGGTCATATCTCGGGTGCTATTACAGATAGCGCAATAAATCAAAGTGTATTGTCTGTAGGTGGCCCTGGCGCATGAATCTGTGCAATAGGATCGACCTCGGACCACCAGGGGCCGAGAAAATCACCGTCTCATGGGGCCGGTCTGTCAGGGTCAGGGAAAAATCCAATATATATCTGGTGATATCTCGGTTGCTATTAGAGATTGCGCAATAAACCAAAGTGCATTGTCTGCAGGAGGCCCAGGCGCATGAATCTGTGCAGCGGGAACGACCTCGGACCACCATGGGCCGAGAAAACCATCGTCTCATGGAGTCGGACACTCAGGGTCAGGGAAAAATCCAATATATATCCTGGTGTTATCTCGGGTGCTATTACAGATAGCGCAATAAATCAAAGTGCCTTGTCTGTAGGAGGCCCTAGCGCATGGATCTGTGCAGCGGGAACGACCTCGGACCACCAGGGGCCGAGAAAACGACCGTCTCATGGGGCCGGACACTCAGGGTCAGGAAAAAATCCAATATATATATGGTGATATCTCGGGTGCTATTAGAGATAGCGCAATAAACAAAAGTGCATTGTCTGCAGGAGGCGCTGGCGCATGAATCTGTGCAGCGGGAACGACCTCGGACCACCAGGGGCCGAGAAAACCATCGACACATGGTACCGGACTGTCAGGGTCAGGGAAAAATCCAATATATATCCTGGTGATATCTCGGGCGCTATTACAGATAGCGCAATAAATCAAAGTGCATTGTCTGTAGGAGGCCCTGGCGCATGAAACTGTGCAGCGGGAACGACCTGGGACCACCAGGGGCCGAGAAAACCACCGACACATGGGGCCGGACTGTCAGGGTCAGGGAAAAATTCAATATATATCTGGTGATATCTCGGGTGCTATTACAGATAGCGCAATAAATCAAAGTGCATTGTCTGTAGGAGGCCCTGGCGCATGAATCTGTCAGCGGGATCGATCTCGGACCACCAGGGACCGAGAAAACCATCGACACATGGGGCCGGACAGTCAGGGTCAGGGAAAAATCCAATATATATCTGGTGATATATCGGGCGCTATTAGAGATAGCGCAATAAACCAAAGTGCATTGTCTGCAGGAGGCCCTGGCGCATGGATCTGTGCAGCGGGAACGACCTCGGACCACCAGGGGCCGAGAAAATCACTGTCTCATGGGGCCGGACTGTCAGGGTCAGGGAAAAATCCAATATATATCTGGTGATATCCCGGGTGCTATTAGAGATAGCGCAATAAATCAAAGTGAATTATCTGCAGGGGGCCCTGGCGCATGAATCTGTGCAGCGGGAACGACCTCGGACCACCATGGGCCGAGAAAACCATCGTCTCATGGAGTCGGACACTCAGGGTCAGGGAAAAATCCAATATATATCCTGGTGTTATCTCGGGTGCTATTACAGATAGCGCAATAAATCAAAGTGCCTTGTCTGTAGGAGGCCCTAGCGCATGGATCTGTGCAGCGGGAACGACCTCGGACCACCAGGGGCCGAGAAAACGACCGTCTCATGGGGCCGGACTGTCAGGGTCAGGGAAAAATTCAATATATATCTGGTGATATCTCGGGTGCTATTACAGATAGCGCAATAAATCAAAGTGCATTGTCTGTAGGAGGCCCTGGCGCATGAATCTGTCAGCGGGATCGATCTCGGACCACCAGGGACCGAGAAAACCATCGACACATGGGGCCGGACAGTCAGGGTCAGGGAAAAATCCAATATATATCTGGTGATATATCGGGTGCTATTAGAGATAGCGCAATAAACCAAAGTGCATTGTCTGCAGGAGGCCCTGGCGCATGGATCTGTGCAGCGGGAACGACCTCGGACCACCAGGGGCCGAGAAAATCACTGTCTCATGGGGCCGGACTGTCAGGGTCAGGGAAAAATCCAATATATATCTGGTGATATCCCGGGTGCTATTAGAGATAGCGCAATAAATCAAAGTGAATTATCTGCAGGGGGCCCTGGCGCATGAATCTGTGCAGCGGGATCGACCTCGGACCACGAGGGACCGAGAAAACCATCGACACATGGGGCCGGACTGTCAGGGTTAGGGAAAAATCCAATATATATCTGGTCATATCTCGGGTGCTATTACAGATAGCGCAATAAATCAAAGTGTATTGTCTGTAGGTGGCCCTGGCGCATGAATCTGTGCAATAGGATCGACCTCGGACCACCAGGGGCCGAGAAAATCACCGTCTCATGGGGCCGGACTGTCTGGGTCAGTGAAAAATCCAATATATATCTGGTGATATCTCCGGTGCTATTAGAGATAGCGCAATAAATCAAAGTGCATTGTCTGTAGGGGGCACTGGCGAATGAATCTGTGCAGCAGGAACGACCTGGGACCACCAGGCGCCGAGGAAACTACCGTCTCCTGGGGCCGGACACTCAGGGTCAGGGAAAAATCCAATATATATCTGGTGATATCTCGGGTGCTATTACAGATAACGCAATAAATCAAAGTGCATTGTCTGTAGGAGGCACTGGCGAATGAATCTGTGCAGCAGGAACGACCTCGGACCACCAGGCGCCGAGAAAATTACAGATATTCGGAATCCGTCACCGAAGGTCATGTAAAAATCCAGCATATATCTGGTGATATCTGGGGTGCTATTACAGATAGCGCAATAATCCAATGTGAATTGTCTGTAGGAGGCCCTGGCGCATGAATCTGTGCTGCGGGATCGACCTCGGACCACCATGGGCCGAGAAAATCACCGTCTCATGGGGCCGGTCTGTCAGGGTCAGGGAAAAATCCAATATATATCTGGTGATATCTCGGTTGCTATTAGAGATTGCGCAATAAATCAAAGTGCATTGTCTGCAGGAGGCCCTAGCGCATGAATCTGTGCAGCGGGAACAACCTCGGACCAATAGGGGCCGAGAAAACCACCGTCTCATGGGGCCGGACACTCAGGGTCAGGGAAAAATCCAATATATATCCTGGTGATATCTCGGGTGCTATTACAGATAGCGCAATAAATCATAGTGCATTGTCTGTAGGAGGCCCTGGCGCATGAATCTGTGCAGCGGGATCGACCTCGGGCCACCAGGGGCCGAGAAAATCACCGTCTCATGGGGCCGGATTGTCAGGGTCAGGGAAAAATCCAATATATATCTGGTGATATCTCGGGTG
The DNA here is from genome assembly GCF_051020985.1 of Nomia melanderi. Taxonomy (NCBI): domain Eukaryota; kingdom Metazoa; phylum Arthropoda; class Insecta; order Hymenoptera; family Halictidae; genus Nomia; species Nomia melanderi. Next base: position 1,604,823 of record NW_027475145.1, on the reverse strand, counting down.
CTATTACAGATAGCGCAATAAATCAAAGTGAATTATCTGCAGGAGGCCCTGGGGCATGGATCTGTGCAGCGGGAACGACCTCGGACCACCAGGGGCCGAGAAAACGACCGTCTCATGGGGCCGGACACTCAGGGTCAGGAAAAAATCCAATATATATATGGTGATATCTCGGGTGCTATTAGAGATAGCGCAATAAACAAAAGTGCATTGTCTGCAGGAGGCGCTGGCGCATGAATCTGTGCAGCGGGAACGACCTCGGACCACCAGGGGCCGAGAAAACCATCGACACATGGTACCGGACTGTCAGGGTCAGGGAAAAATCCAATATATATCCTGGTGATATCTCGGGCGCTATTACAGATAGCGCAATAAATCAAAGTGCATTGTCTGTAGGAGGCCCTGGCGCATGAAACTGTGCAGCGGGAACGACCTGGGACCACCAGGGGCCGAGAAAACCACCGACACATGGGGCCGGACTGTCAGGGTCAGGGAAAAATTCAATATATATCTGGTGATATCTCGGGTGCTATTACAGATAGCGCAATAAATCAAAGTGCATTGTCTGTAGGAGGCCCTGGCGCATGAATCTGTCAGCGGGATCGATCTCGGACCACCAGGGACCGAGAAAACCATCGACACATGGGGCCGGACAGTCAGGGTCAGGGAAAAATCCAATATATATCTGGTGATATATCGGGCGCTATTAGAGATAGCGCAATAAACCAAAGTGCATTGTCTGCAGGAGGCCCTGGCGCATGGATCTGTGCAGCGGGAACGACCTCGGACCACCAGGGGCCGAGAAAATCACTGTCTCATGGGGCCGGACTGTCAGGGTCAGGGAAAAATCCAATATATATCTGGTGATATCCCGGGTGCTATTAGAGATAGCGCAATAAATCAAAGTGAATTATCTGCAGGGGGCCCTGGCGCATGAATCTGTGCAGCGGGAACGACCTCGGACCACCATGGGCCGAGAAAACCATCGTCTCATGGAGTCGGACTGTCAGGGTCAGGGAAAAATCCAATATATATCTGGTGATATCCCGGGTGCTATTAGAGATAGCGCAATAAATCAAAGTGAATTATCTGCAGGGGGCCCTGGCGCATGAATCTGTGCAGCGGGATCGACCTCGGACCACGAGGGACCGAGAAAACCATCGACACATGGGGCCGGACTGTCAGGGTTAGGGAAAAATCCAATATATATCTGGTCATATCTCGGGTGCTATTACAGATAGCGCAATAAATCAAAGTGTATTGTCTGTAGGTGGCCCTGGCGCATGAATCTGTGCAATAGGATCGACCTCGGACCACCAGGGGCCGAGAAAATCACCGTCTCATGGGGCCGGACTGTCTGGGTCAGTGAAAAATCCAATATATATCTGGTGATATCTCCGGTGCTATTAGAGATAGCGCAATAAATCAAAGTGCATTGTCTGTAGGGGGCACTGGCGAATGAATCTGTGCAGCAGGAACAACCTCGGACCAATAGGGGCCGAGAAAACCACCGTCTCATGGGGCCGGACACTCAGGGTCAGGGAAAAATCCAATATATATCTGGTGATATCTCGGGTGCTATTACAGATAGCGCAATAAATCAAAGTGAATTATCTGCAGGAGGCACTGGCGAATGAATCTGTGCAGCAGGAACGACCTCGGACCACCAGGCGCCGAGAAAACTACCGTCTCATGGGTCCGGACTGTCAGGGTCGGGGAAAAATCCAATATATATCTGGTGATATCTCGGGTGCTATTACAGATAGCGCAATAAACCAAAGTGCATTGCCTGCAGGAGGCCCTGGCGCATGAATCTGTGGAGCGGGAACGACCTCGGACCAGCAGGGGCCAAGAAAACCACCGTCTCATGGAGCAGGACACTGAGGGTCAGGTGAAAATCCAATATATATATGGTGATATCTCGGGTGCTATTACAGATAGCGCACTAAACCAAAGTGAATTATCTGCAGGAGGCCCTGGCGCATGAATCCGTCCAGCGCGATCGACCTCGGACCTCCAGGGGCCGAGAAAACCACCGACACATGGGGCCGGACACTCAGGGTCGGGGAAAAATTCAATATATATCTGGTGATATCTCGGGTGCTCTTACAGATAGCGCAATAAACCAAAGTGAATTATCTGCAGGAGGCCCTGGCGCATGAATCTGTGCAGCGGGAACGACTTTGGACCACCAGGGGCCGAGAAAACCACCATCTCATGGGGCCGGACTCTCAGGGTCAGGGGAAAATCCAATATCAATCTGGCGATATCTCGGGTGCTATTACAGATAGCGCGCTAATCCAAAGTGAATTATCTGCAGGAGGCCCTGGCGCATGAATCTGTGCAGCGGGTTCGACCTCGGACCACCAGGGGCCGAGAAAACCACCGACACATGGGGCCGGGCTGTCAGGGTCAGGGAAAAATCCAACATATATCTGGTGATATCTCGGGTGCTATAAGAGATAGAGCAATAAACCAAAGTGCATTGTCTGGAGGAGTCCCTGGCGCATGAATCTGTGCAGCGGGAACGACCTCGGACCACCAGGGGCCGAGAAAACCACCGACACATGGGGCCGATCTGTCAGTGTCAGGGAAAAATCCAATATGTATCTGGTGACATCTCGGGTGCTATTACAGATAGCGCAATAAATCAAAGTGCATTGTCTGTCGGAGGCCCTGGCGCATGAATCTGTGCAATGGGATCGACCTCGGACCACCAGGGGCCGAGAAAATTACAGATATTTTGAATCCGTCACCCAAGGTCATGTAAAAACCCAGCATATATCTGGTGATATCTCGGGTGCTATTACAGATAGCGCAATAAACCAAAGTGAATTGTCTGCAGGAAGCCCTGGCGCATGAATCTGTGCAGCGGGTACGACCTCGGACCACGAGGGACCGAGGAAACCATCGACTCATGGGGCCGGACTGTCAGGGTCAGGGAAAAATCCAATATATATCTGGTGATATCTCGGGTGCTATTACAGATAGTGCAATAAATCAAAGTGCATTGTCTGTAGGAGGCCCTGGCGCATGAATCTGTGCAATGGGATCGACCTCGGACCACCAGGGGCCGAGAAAATTACAGATATTCGGAATCCGTCACCCAAGGTCATGTAAAAATCCAGCATATATCTGGTGATATCTCGGGTGCTATTACAGATAGCGCAATAAATCAAAGTGCATTGTCTGCAGGAGGCCCTGGCACATGAATCTGTGCAGCGGGAACGACCGCGGACCACCAGGGGCCGAGAAAACCACCGTCTCATGGGGTCGGACACTCAGGGTCAGGGAAAAATCCAATATAAATCTGGTGATATCTCGGGTGCTATTACAGATAGCGCAATAAATCAAAGTGCATTGTGTGTAGGAGGACCTGACGCATGAGTCTGTGCAGCGGGAACGACCTCGGACCACCAGGGGCCGAGAAAACTACCGTCTCATGGGGCCGGACACTCAGGGTCAGTGAAAAATCGAATATATATCTGGTGATATCTCGGGTGCTATTACAGATACCGCAATAAACCAAAGTGCATTGTCTGCAGGAGGACCTGGCGCATGAAACTGTGCTGCGGGATCGACCTCGGACCACCAGGGGCCGAGAAAACCATCGACACATGGGGCCGGACCGTCAGGGTCAGGGAAAAATCCAATATATATCTGGTGATATCTCGGGTGCTATTACAGATAGCGCAATAAATCAAAGTGCATTGTCTGTAGGAGGCCCTGACGCATGAATTTGAGCAGCCGGAACGACCTCGGACCACCAGGGGCCGAGAAAACGACCGTCTCATGGGGCCGGACACTCAGGGTCAGGAAAAAATCCAATATTTATATGGTGATATCTCGGGTGCTATTAGAGAGAGCGCAATAAACAAAAGTGCATTGTCTGCAGGAGGCGCTGGCGCATGAATCTGTGCAGCAGGAACGACCTCGGACCACCAGGCGCCGAGAAAATTACAGATATTCGGAATCCGTCACCCAAGGACATGTAAAAATCCAGCATATATCTGGTGATATCTCGGGTGCTATTACAGATAGCGCAATAAACCAAAGTGACTTGTCTGCAGGAAGCCCTGTCGCATGAATCTGTTCAGCGGGATCGACCTCGGACCACGAGGGACCGAGAAAACCATCGACACATGGAGTCGGACACTCAGGGTCAGGGAAAAATCCAATATATATCCTGGTGATATCTCGGGTGCTATTACAGATAGCGCAATAAATCATAGTGCATTGTCTGTAGGAGGCCCTGGCGCATGAATCTGTGCAGCGGGATCGACCACGGGCCACCAGGGGCCGAGAAAATGACCGTCTCATGGTGCCGGATTGTCAGGGTCAGGGAAAGATCCAATATATATCTGGTGATATCTCGGGTGCTATTCCAGATAGCGCAATAAATCAAAGTGAATTATCTGCAGGAGGCCCTGGGGCATGAATCTGTGCAGCGGGAACGACCTCGGACCACCAGGCGCCGAGAAAACTACCGTCTCATGGGCCCGGACTGTCAGGGTCGGGGAAAAATCCAATATATATCTGGTGATATCTCGGGTGCTATTACAGATAGCGCAATAAACCAAAGTGTATTGCCTGCAGGAGGCCCTGTCGCATGAATCTGTGGAGCGGGAACGACCTCGGACCAGCAGGGGCCGAGAAAACCACCGTCTCATGGAGCAGGACACTGAGGGTCAGGTGAAAATCCAATATATATATGGTGATATCTCGGGTGCTATTACAGATAGCGCACTAAACCAAAGTGAATTATCTGCAGGAGGCCCTGGCGCATGAATCCGTCCAGCGCGATCGACCTCGGACCTCCAGGGGCCGAGAAAACCACCGACACATGGGGCCGGACACTCAGGGTCGGGGAAAAATTCAATATATATCTGGTGATATCTCGGGTGCTCTTACAGATAGCGCAATAAACCAAAGTGCATTGTCTGCAGGAGGCCCTGGCGCATGAATCTGAGGAGCGGGAACGACCTCGGACCACCAGGGGCCGAGAAAATCACCGTCTCATGGGGCCGGACTGGCAGGGTCAGGGAAAAATCCAATATATATCTGGTGATGTCTCGGGTGCTATTACAGATAACGCAATAAACCAAAGTGCATTGTCTGTAGGAGGCACTGGCGAATGAATCTGTGCAGCAGGAACGACCTCGGACCACCAGGCGCCGAAAATATTACAGATATTCGGAATCCGTCACCCAAGGTCATGTAAAAATCCAGCATATATCTGGTGACATCTTGGGTGCTATTACAGATAGCGCAATAAACCAAAGTGAATTGTCTGCAGGAAGCCCTGGGGCATGAATCTGTTCAGCGCGATCGACCTCGGACCACGATGGACCGAGAAAACCGTCGACACATGGGGCCGGACACTCAGGGTCGGGGAAAAATTCAATATATATCTGGTGATATCTCGGGTGCTCTTACAGATAGCGCAATAAACCAAAGTGCATTGTCTGCAGGAGGCCCTGGCGCATGAATCTGAGGAGCGGGAACGACCTCGGACCACCAGGGGCCGAGAAAATCACCGTCTCATGGGGCCGGATACTCAGGGTCAGGGGAAAATCCAATATATATATGGTGATATCTCGGGTGCTATAAGAGATAGCGCAATAAAGCAAAGGGAATTATCTATAGGAGGCCCTGGCGCATGAATCTGTGCAGCGGGAACGACCTCGGACCACCAGGGGCCGAGAAAACCACCGACACATGGGGCCGGACTGTCAGGGTCGGAGAAAAATCCAATATATATCTGGTGATATCTCGGGTGCTATTAGAGATAGCGCAATAAATCAAAGTGAATTATCTGCAGGGGGCCCTGGCGCATGAATCTGTGCAGCGGGAACGACCTCGGATCATCAGGGGCCGAGAAAACCACCGACACATGGGGCCGGACTGTCAGGGTCGGAGAAAAATCCAATATATATCTGGTGATATCTCGGGTGCTATTAGAGATAGCGCAATAAATCAAAGTGAATTATCTGCAGGGGGCCCTGGCGCATGAATCTGTGCAGCGGGAACGACCTCGGATCATCAGGGGCCGAGAAAACCACCGTCTCAAGGGGTCGGACTGTCAGGGTCAGGGAAAAATCCAATATATATCTGGTGATATCTCGGGTGCTATTAGAGATAGCGCAATAAATCAAAGTGCATTGTCTGCAGGAGGCCCTAGCGCATGAATCTGTGCAGCGGGAACGACCTCGGACCACCAGCGGCCGAGAAAACCACCGTCTCAATGGGTCGGACTGTCAGGGTCGGAGAAAAATCCAATATATATCTGGCGATATCTCGGGTGCTATTACAGATATCGCAATAAATCAAAGTGCATTGTCTGCAGGAAGCCCTGGCGCATGAATCTGTGCAGCGGGAACGACCTCGGACCACCAGGGGCCGAGAAAACTACCGTCTCATGGGGCCGGACACTCAGGGTCAGGGAAAAATCCAATATATATCTGTTGATATCTCGGGTGCTATTACAGATAGCGCAATTAATCAAAGTGCATTGTCTGTAGGAGGCCCTGGCGCATGTATCTGTGCAGCGGGAACGACCTCGGACCACCAGGGGCCGAGGAAACTACCGTGTCATGGGGCCGGACACTCAGGGTCAGGGAAAAATCCAATATATATCTGGTGATATCTCGGGTGCTATTAGAGATAGCGCAATAAATCAAAGTGAATTATCTGCAGGGGGCCCTGGCGCATGAATCTGTGCAGCGGGAACGACCTCGGACCACGAGGGACCGAGGAAACCATCGACTCATGGGGCCGGACTGTCAGGGTCAGGGAAAAATCCAATATATATCTGGTGATATCTCGGCTGCTATTACAGATAGCGCAATAAATCAAAGTGAATTATCTCCAGGCGGCCCTGGCGCATGAATCTGTGCAGCGGGAACGACCTCGGACCACCAGCGGCCGAGAAAACCACCGTCTCATGGGGCCGGACACTCAGGGTCAGGGGAAAATCCAATATATATCTGGTGATATCTCGGGTGCTCTTACAGATAGCGCAATAAATCAAAGTGAATTATCTGCAGGCGGCCCTGGCGCATGAATCTGTGCAGCGGGAACGACCTCGGACCACCAGGGGCCGAGAAAACCACCGTCTCATGGGGCCGGACACTCAGGGTCAGGGGAAAATCCAATATATATCTGGTGATATCTCGGGTGCTATTAGAGATACCGCAATAAATCAAAGTGCATTGTCTGCAGGAGGCTCTGGCGCATGAATCTGTGCAGCGGGATCGACCTCGGACCACCAGGGGCCGAGAAAATCACCGTCTCATGAGTCCGGACTGTCAGGGTCAGGGAAAAATCCAATATATATCTGGTGATATCTCTGGTGCTATCAGAGATAGCGCAATAAACCAAAGTGAATTATCTGCAGGAGGCCCTGGCGAATGAATCTGTGCAGCAGGAACGACCTCGGACCACCAGGGGCCGAGAAAATTACAGATATTCGGAATTCGTCAACCAAGGTCATGTAAAAATCCAGCATACATCTGGTGATATCTCGGGTGCTATTAGAGATAGCGCAATAAATCAAAGTGAATTATCTGCAGGGGGCCCTGGCGCATGAATCTGTGCAGCGGGAACGACCTCGGATCATCAGGGGCCGAGAAAACTACCGTCTCATGGGGCCGGACAATCAGGGTCATGGAAAAATCCAATATATATCTGGTGATATCTCGGGTGCTATTAGAGATAGCGCAATAAACCAAAGTGCATTGTCTGTAGGAGGCCCTGGCTCATGAATCTGTGCAGCGAGAACGACCTCGGACCACCAGGGGCCGAGAAAGCTACCGTCTCATGGGTTCGGATACTCAGGGTCAGGGAAAAATCCAATATAAATCTGGTGATATCTCGGGTGCGATTACAGATAGCGCAATAAATCAAAGTGCATTGCCTGCAGGAGGCCCTGGCGCATGAATCTGTGCAGCGGGAACGACCTCGGACCACCAGGGGCCGAGAAAACCACCGTCTCATGGGGTCGGACTGTCAGGGTCAGGGAAAAATCCAATATATATGTGGTGATATCTCTGCTGCTATTAGAGATAGCGCAATAAACCAAAGTGTATTATCTGCAGGAGGCCCTGGCGCATGAATCTGTGCAGCGGGAACGATCTCGGACCACCAGGGGCCGAGAAAATCAGCGTCTCATGGGGCCGGACTGTCAGGGTCAGGGGAAAATCCAATATATATATGGTGATATCTCGGGTGCTATTACAGATAGCGCAATAAATCAAAGTGCATTGTCTGTAGGAGGCCATGGCGCATGATTCTGTGCAGCGGGATCGACCTCGGACCACCAGGGGCCGAGAAAATCACCGTCTCATGGGGCCGGGCTGTCAGGGTCAGGGAAAAATCCAATTTATATCTGGTGATATCTCGGGTGCTATTAGAGATAGCCCAATAAATCAAAGTGCATTGTCTGCAGGAGTCCCTGGCGCATAAATCTGTGCAGCAGGACCGACCTCGGACCACCAGGCGCCGAGAATATTACAGATATTCGGAATCCGTCACCCAAGGTCATGTAAAAATCCAGCATATATCTGGTGACATCTTGGGTGCTATTACAGATAGCGCAATAAACCAAAGTGAATTATCTGCAGGAGGCCCTGGCGCATGAATCTGTGCAGCGGGTTCGACCTCGGACCACCAGGGGCCGAGAAAACCACCGACACATGGGGCCGGGCTGTCAGGGTCAGGGAAAAATCCAACATATATCTGGTGATATCTCGGGTGCTATTAGAGATAGCGCAATAAACCAAAGTGCATTGTCTGGAGGAGTCCCTGGCGCATGAATCTGTGCAGCGGGAACGACCTCGGACCACCAGGGGCCGAGAAAACCACCGACACATGGGGCCGATCTGTCAGTGTCAGGGAAAAATCCAATATGTATCTGGTGATGTCTCGGGTGCTATTAGAGATAGCGCAATAAACCAAAGTCAATTATCTATAGGAGGCCCTGGCGCATGAATCTGTGCAGCGGGAACGACCTTGGACCTCCAGGGGTCGAGAAAACCACCGTCTCATGGGGCCGGATACTCAGGGTCAGGGGAAAATCCAATATATATATGGTGATATCTCGGGTGCTATAAGAGATAGCGCAATAAAGCAAAGGGAATTATCTATAGGAGGCCCTGGCGCATGAATCTGTGCAGCGGGAACGACCTCGGACCACCAGGGGCCGAGAAAATCACCGTCTCACTGGGCCGGACTGTCAGGGTCAGGGAAAAATCCAATATATATCTGGTGATATCCCGGGTGCTATTAGAGATAGCGCAATAAAACAAAGTGCATTGTCTGTAGGAGGCACTGGCGAATGAATCTGTGCAGCAGGAACGACCTCGGGCCACCAGGCGCCGAGTAAATTGCAGATATTCGGAGTCCGTCACCCAAGGTCATGTAAAAATCCAGCATACATCTGGTGACATCTCGGGTGCTATTACAGATAGCGCAATAAACCAAAGTGAATTGTCTGAAGGAAGCCCTGACGCATGAATCTGTGCAGCGGGAACGACCTCGGACCACCAGCGGCCGAGAAAACCACCGTCTCAATGGGTCGGACTGTCAGGGTCGGAGAAAAATCCAATATATATCTGGCGATATCTCGGGTGCTATTACAGATATCGCAATAAATCAAAGTGCATTGTCTGCAGGAAGCCCTGGCGCATGAATCTGTGCAGCGGGAACGACCTCGGACCACCAGGGGCCGAGAAAACTACCGTCTCATGGGGCCGGACACTCAGGGTCAGGGAAAAATCCAATATATATCTGTTGATATCTCGGGTGCTATTACAGATAGCGCAATAAATCAAAGTGAATTATCTCCAGGCGGCCCTGGCGCATGAATCTGTGCAGCGGGAACGACCTCGGACCACCAGCGGCCGAGAAAACCACCGTCTCATGGGGCCGGACACTCAGGGTCAGGGGAAAATCCAATATATATCTGGTGATATCTCGGGTGCTCTTACAGATAGCGCAATAAATCAAAGTGAATTATCTGCAGGCGGCCCTGGCGCATGAATCTGTGCAGCGGGAACGACCTCGGACCACCAGGGGCCGAGAAAACCACCGTCTCATGGGGCCGGACACTCAGGGTCAGGGGAAAATCCAATATATATCTGGTGATATCTCGGGTGCTATTAGAGATACCGCAATAAATCAAAGTGCATTGTCTGCAGGAGGCTCTGGCGCATGAATCTGTGCAGCGGGATCGACCTCGGACCACCAGGGGCCGAGAAAATCACCGTCTCATGAGTCCGGACTGTCAGGGTCAGGGAAAAATCCAATATATATCTGGTGATATCTCTGGTGCTATCAGAGATAGCGCAATAAACCAAAGTGAATTATCTGCAGGGGCCCTGGCGAATGAATCTGTGCAGCAGGAACGACCTCGGACCACCAGGGGCCGAGAAAATTACAGATATTCGGAATTCGTCAACCAAGGTCATGTAAAAATCCAGCATACATCTGGTGATATCTCGGGTGCTATTAGAGATAGCGCAATAAATCAAAGTGAATTATCTGCAGGGGGCCCTGGCGCATGAATCTGTGCAGCGGGAACGACCTCGGATCATCAGGGGCCGAGAAAACTACCGTCTCATGGGGCCGGACAATCAGGGTCATGGAAAAATCCAATATATATCTGGTGATATCTCGGGTGCTATTAGAGATAGCGCAATAAACCAAAGTGCATTGTCTGTAGGAGGCCCTGGCTCATGAATCTGTGCAGCGAGAACGACCTCGGACCACCAGGGGCCGAGAAAGCTACCGTCTCATGGGTTCGGATACTCAGGGTCAGGGAAAAATCCAATATAAATCTGGTGATATCTCGGGTGCGATTACAGATAGCGCAATAAATCAAAGTGCATTGCCTGCAGGAGGCCCTGGCGCATGAATCTGTGCAGCGGGAACGACCTCGGACCACCAGGGGCCGAGAAAACCACCGTCTCATGGGGTCGGACTGTCAGGGTCAGGGAAAAATCCAATATATATGTGGTGATATCTCTGCTGCTATTAGAGATAGCGCAATAAACCAAAGTGTATTATCTGCAGGAGGCCCTGGCGCATGAATCTGTGCAGCGGGAACGATCTCGGACCACCAGGGGCCGAGAAAATCAGCGTCTCATGGGGCCGGACTGTCAGGGTCAGGGGAAAATCCAATATATATATGGTGATATCTCGGGTGCTATTACAGATAGCGCAATAAATCAAAGTGCATTGTCTGTAGGAGGCCATGGCGCATGATTCTGTGCAGCGGGATCGACCTCGGACCACCAGGGGCCGAGAAAATCACCGTCTCATGGGGCCGGACTGTCAGGGTCAGGGAAAAATCCAATTTATATCTGGTGATATCTCGGGTGCTATTAGAGATAGCCCAATAAATCAAAGTGCATTGTCTGCAGGAGTCCCTGGCGCATAAATCTGTGCAGCAGGAACGACCTCGGACCACCAGGCGCTGAGAATATTACAGATATTCGGAATCCGTCACCCAAGGTCATGTAAAAATCCAGCATATATCTGGTGACATCTTGGGTGCTATTACAGATAGCGCAATAAACCAAAGTGAATTATCTGCAGGAGGCCCTGGCGCATGAATCTGTGCAGCGGGTTCGACCTCGGACCACCAGGGGCCGAGAAAACCACCGACACATGGGGCCGGGCTGTCAGGGTCAGGGAAAAATCCAACATATATCTGGTGATATCTCGGGTGCTATTAGAGATAGCGCAATAAACCAAAGTGCATTGTCTGGAGGAGTCCCTGGCGCATGAATCTGTGCAGCGGGAACGACCTCGGACCACCAGGGGCCGAGAAAACCACCGACACATGGGGCCGATCTGTCAGTGTCAGGGAAAAATCCAATATGTATCTGGTGATGTCTCGGGTGCTATTAGAGATAGCGCAATAAACCAAAGTCAATTATCTATAGGAGGCCCTGGCGCATGAATCTGTGCAGCGGGAACGACCTTGGACCTCCAGGGGTCGAGAAAACCACCGTCTCATGGGGCCGGATACTCAGGGTCAGGGGAAAATCCAATATATATATGGTGATATCTCGGGTGCTATAAGAGATAGCGCAATAAAGCAAAGGGAATTATCTATAGGAGGCCCTGGCGCATGAATCTGTGCAGCGGGAACGACCTCGGACCACCAGGGGCCGAGAAAATCACCGTCTCACTGGGCCGGACTGTCAGGGTCAGGGAAAAATCCAATATATATCTGGTGATATCCCGGGTGCTATTAGAGATAGCGCAATAAAACAAAGTGCATTGTCTGTAGGAGGCACTGGCGAATGAATCTGTGCAGCAGGAACGACCTCGGGCCACCAGGCGCCGAGTAAATTGCAGATATTCGGAGTCCGTCACCCAAGGTCATGTAAAAATCCAGCATACATCTGGTGACATCTCGGGTGCTATTACAGATAGCGCAATAAACCAAAGTGAATTGTCTGAAGGAAGCCCTGACGCATGAATCTGTGCAGCGGGAACGACCTCGGACCACCAGCGGCCGAGAAAACCACCGTCTCAATGGGTCGGACTGTCAGGGTCGGAGAAAAATCCAATATATATCTGGCGATATCTCGGGTGCTATTACAGATATCGCAATAAATCAAAGTGCATTGTCTGCAGGAAGCCCTGGCGCATGAATCTGTGCAGCGGGAACGACCTCGGACCACCAGGGGCCGAGAAAACTACCGTCTCATGGGGCCGGACACTCAGGGTCAGGGAAAAATCCAATATATATCTGTTGATATCTCGGGTGCTATTACAGATAGCGCAATTAATCAAAGTGCATTGTCTGTAGGAGGCCCTGGCGCATGTATCTGTGCAGCGGGAACGACCTCGGACCACCAGGGGCCGAGGAAACTACCGTGTCATGGGGCCGGACACTCAGGGTCAGGGAAAAATCCAATATATATCTGGTGATATCTCGGGTGCTATTAGAGATAGCGCAATAAATCAAAGTGAATTATCTGCAGGGGGCCCTGGCGCATGAATCTGTGCAGCGGGAACGACCTCGGACCACGAGGGACCGAGGAAACCATCGACTCATGGGGCCGGACTGTCAGGGTCAGGGAAAAATCCAATATATATCTGGTGATATCTCGGCTGCTATTACAGATAGCGCAATAAATCAAAGTGAATTATCTCCAGGCGGCCCTGGCGCATGAATCTGTGCAGCGGGAACGACCTCGGACCACCAGCGGCCGAGAAAACCACCGTCTCATGGGGCCGGACACTCAGGGTCAGGGGAAAATCCAATATATATCTGGTGATATCTCGGGTGCTCTTACAGATAGCGCAATAAATCAAAGTGAATTATCTGCAGGCGGCCCTGGCGCATGAATCTGTGCAGCGGGAACGACCTCGGACCACCAGGGGCCGAGAAAACCACCGTCTCATGGGGCCGGACACTGAGGGTCAGGGGAAAATCCAATATATATCTGGTGATATCTCGGGTGCTATTAGAGATACCGCAATAAATCAAAGTGCATTGTCTGCAGGAGGCTCTGGCGCATGAATCTGTGCAGCGGGATCGACCTCGGACCACCAGGGGCCGAGAAAATCACCGTCTCATGAGTCCGGACTGTCAGGGTCAGGGAAAAATCCAATATATATCTGGTGATATCTCTGGTGCTATCAGAGATAGCGCAATAAACCAAAGTGAATTATCTGCAGGAGGCCCTGGCGAATGAATCTGTGCAGCAGGAACGACCTCGGACCACCAGGGGCCGAGAAAATTACAGATATTCGGAATTCGTCAACCAAGGTCATGTAAAAATCCAGCATACATCTGGTGATATCTCGGGTGCTATTAGAGATAGCGCAATAAATCAAAGTGAATTATCTGCAGGGGGCCCTGGCGCATGAATCTGTGCAGCGGGAACGACCTCGGATCATCAGGGGCCGAGAAAACTACCGTCTCATGGGGCCGGACAATCAGGGTCATGGAAAAATCCAATATATATCTGGTGATATCTCGGGTGCTATTAGAGATAGCGCAATAAACCAAAGTGCATTGTCTGTAGGAGGCCCTGGCTCATGAATCTGTGCAGCGAGAACGACCTCGGACCACCAGGGGCCGAGAAAGCTACCGTCTCATGGGTTCGGATACTCAGGGTCAGGGAAAAATCCAATATAAATCTGGTGATATCTCGGGTGCGATTACAGATAGCGCAATAAATCAAAGTGCATTGCCTGCAGGAGGCCCTGGCGCATGAATCTGTGCAGCGGGAACGACCTCGGACCACCAGGGGCCGAGAAAACCACCGTCTCATGGGGTCGGTCTGTCAGGGTCAGGGAAAAATCCAATATATATGTGGTGATATCTCTGCTGCTATTAGAGATAGCGCAATAAACCAAAGTGTATTATCTGCAGGAGGCCCTGGCGCATGAATCTGTGCAGCGGGAACGATCTCGGACCACCAGGGGCCGAGAAAATCAGCGTCTCATGGGGCCGGACTGTCAGGGTCAGGGGAAAATCCAATATATATATGGTGATATCTCGGGTGCTATTACAGATAGCGCAATAAATCAAAGTGCATTGTCTGTAGGAGGCCATGGCGCATGATTCTGTGCAGCGGGATCGACCTCGGACCACCAGGGGCCGAGAAAATCACCGTCTCATGGGGCCGGACTGTCAGGGTCAGGGAAAAATCCAATTTATATCTGGTGATATCTCGGGTGCTATTAGAGATAGCCCAATAAATCAAAGTGCATTGTCTGCAGGAGTCCCTGGCGCATAAATCTGTGCAGCAGGAACGACCTCGGACCACCAGGCGCCGAGAATATTACAGATATTCGGAATCCGTCACCCAAGGTCATGTAAAAATCCAGCATATATCTGGTGACATCTTGGGTGCTATTACAGATAGCGCAATAAACCAAAGTGAATTATCTGCAGGAGGCCCTGGCGCATGAATCTGTGCAGCGGGTTCGACCTCGGACCACCAGGGGCCGAGAAAACCACCGACACATGGGGCCGGGCTGTCAGGGTCAGGGAAAAATCCAACATATATCTGGTGATATCTCGGGTGCTATTAGAGATAGCGCAATAAACCAAAGTGCATTGTCTGGAGGAGTCCCTGGCGCATGAATCTGTGCAGCGGGAACGACCTCGGACCACCAGGGGCCGAGAAAACCACCGACACATGGGGCCGATCTGTCAGTGTCAGGGAAAAATCCAATATGTATCTGGTGATGTCTCGGGTGCTATTAGAGATAGCGCAATAAACCAAAGTCAATTATCTATAGGAGGCCCTGGCGCATGAATCTGTGCAGCGGGAACGACCTTGGACCTCCAGGGGTCGAGAAAACCACCGTCTCATGGGGCCGGATACTCAGGGTCAGGGGAAAATCCAATATATATATGGTGATATCTCGGGTGCTATAAGAGATAGCGCAATAAAGCAAAGGGAATTATCTATAGGAGGCCCTGGCGCATGAATCTGTGCAGCGGGAACGACCTCGGACCACCAGGGGCCGAGAAAATCACCGTCTCACTGGGCCGGACTGTCAGGGTCAGGGAAAAATCCAATATATATCTGGTGATATCCCGGGTGCTATTAGAGATAGCGCAATAAAACAAAGTGCATTGTCTGTAGGAGGCACTGGCGAATGAATCTGTGCAGCAGGAACGACCTCGGGCCACCAGGCGCCGAGTAAATTGCAGATATTCGGAGTCCGTCACCCAAGGTCATGTAAAAATCCAGCATACATCTGGTGACATCTCGGGTGCTATTACAGATAGCGCAATAAACCAAAGTGAATTGTCTGAAGGAAGCCCTGACGCATGAATCTGTTCAGCGCGATCGACCTCGGACCACGATGGACCGAGAAAACCGTCGACACATGGGGCCGGACTGTCAGGGTCAGGGAAAAATACAATATATATCTGGTGATATCTCGGGTGCTCTTACAGATAGCGCACTAAACCAAAGTGAATTATCTGCAGGGGGCCCTGGCGCATGAATCTGTGCAGTGGGAACGACCTCGGACCACCAGGGGCCGAGAAAACCACCGACACATGGGGCCGGACTGTCAGGGTCGGAGAAAAATCCAATATATATCTGGTGATATCTCGGGTGCTATTAGAGATAGCGCAATAAATCAAAGTGAATTATCTGCAGGGGGCCCTGGCGCATGAATCTGTGCAGCGGGAACGACCTCGGATCATCAGGGGCCGAGAAAACCACCGTCTCAAGGGGTCGGACTGTCAGGGTCAGGGAAAAATCCAATATATATCTGGTGATATCTCGGGTGCTATTAGAGATAGCGCAATAAATCAAAGTGCATTGTCTGCAGGAGGCCCTAGCGCATGAATCTGTGCAGCGGGAACGACCTCGGACCACCAGCGGCCGAGAAAACCACCGTCTCAATGGGTCGGACTGTCAGGGTCGGAGAAAAATCCAATATATATCTGGCGATATCTCGGGTCCTATTACAGATATCGCAATAAATCAAAGTGCATTGTCTGCAGGAAGCCCTGGCGCATGAATCTGTGCAGCGGGAACGACCTCGGACCACCAGGGGCCGAGAAAACTACCGTCTCATGGGGCCGGACACTCAGGGTCAGGGAAAAATCCAATATATATCTGTTGATATCTCGGGTGCTATTACAGATAGCGCAATTAATCAAAGTGCATTGTCTGTAGGAGGCCCTGGCGCATGTATCTGTGCAGCGGGAACGACCTCGGACCACCAGGGGCCGAGGAAACTACCGTGTCATGGGGCCGGACACTCAGGGTCAGGGAAAAATCCAATATATATCTGGTGATATCTCGGGTGCTATTAGAGATAGCGCAATAAATCAAAGTGAATTATCTGCAGGGGGCCCTGGCGCATGAATCTGTGCAGCGGGAACGACCTCGGACCAGCAGGGGCCGAGTAAACTACCGTCTCATGGGGTCGGACACTCAGGGTCAGGGAAAAATCCAATATAAATCTGGTGATATCTCGGGTGCTATTACAGATAGCGCAATAAATCAAAGTGCATTGTCTGTAGGAGGCTCTGGCGCATGAATCTGTGCAGCGGAATCGACCTCGGACCACCAGGGGCCGAGAAAACCACCGTCTCATGGGGTCGGACTGTCAGGGTCAGGGAAAAACCAATATATATCTGGTGATATCTCGGCTGCTATTAGAGATAGCGCAATAAATCAAAGTGAATTATCTGCAGGGGGCCCTGGCGCATGAATCTGTGCAGCGGGAACGACCTCGGACCAACAGGGGCCGAGAAAACTACCGTCTCATGTGTCCGGACACTCAGGCTCAGGGGAAAATCCAATATATATCTGGTGTTATCTCGGGTGCTATTACAGATAGCGCACTAAACCGAAGTGAATTATCTGCCGGAGGCCCTAGCGCATGAATCTGTGCAGTGGGAACGACATCGGACCACCAGGGGCCGAGAAAACCACCGTCTCATGGGGTCGGACTGTCAGGGTCAGGGAAAAATTCAATATATATCTGGTGATATCTCGGGTGCTATTAGAGGTAGCGCAATAAACCAAAGTCAATTATCTATAGGAGGCCCTGGCGCATGAATCTGTGCAGCGGGAACGACCTTGGACCTCCAGGGGTCGAGAAAACCACCGTCTCATGGGGCCGGATACTCAGGGTCAGGGGAAAATCCAATATATATATGGTGATATCTCGGGTGCTATAAGAGATAGCGCAATAAAGCAAAGGGAATTATCTATAGGAGGCCCTGGCGCATGAATCTGTGCAGCGGGAACGACCTCGGACCACCAGGGGCCGAGAAAATCACCGTCTCACTGGGCCGGACTGTCAGGGTCAGGGAAAAATCCAATATATATCTGGTGATATCCCGGGTTGTATTAGAGATAGCGCAATATAACAAAGTGCATTGTCTGTAGGAGGCACTGGCGAATGAATCTGTGCAGCAGGAACGACCTCGGGCCACCAGGCGCCGAGAAAATTGCAGATATTCGGAATCCGTCACCCAAGGTCATGTAAAAATCCAGCATACATCTGGTGACATCTCGGGTGCTATTACAGATAGCGCAATAAACCAAAGTGAATTGTCTGAAGGAAGCCCTGACGCATGAATCTGTTCAGCGCGATCGACCTCGGACCACGATGGACCGAGAAAACCGTCGACACATGGGGCCGGACTGTCAGGGTCAGGGAAAAATACAATATATATCTGGTGATATCTCGTGTGCTATTACAGATAGCGCAATAAACCAAAGTGCATTGTCTGCAGGAGGCCCTGGCGCATGAATGTGTGCAGCGGGAACGACCTCGGACCACCAGGGGCCGAGAAAACCACCGTCTCATGGGGCCGGATTGTCAGGGTCGGGGAAAAATTCAATATATATCTGGTGATATCTCGGGTGCTCTTACAGATAGCGCACTAAACCAAAGTGAATTATCTGCAGGGGGCCCTGGCGCATGAATCTGTGCAGTGGGAACGACCTCGGACCACCAGGGGCCGAGAAAACCACCGACACATGGGGCCGGACTGTCAGGGTCGGAGAAAAATCCAATATATATCTGGTGATATCTCGGGTTCTATTAGAGATAGCGCAATAAATCAAAGTGAATTATCTGCAGGGGGCCCTGGCGCATGAATCTGTGCAGCGGGAACGACCTCGGATCATCAGGGGCCGAGAAAACCACCGTCTCAAGGGGTCGGACTGTCAGGGTCAGGGAAAAATCCAATATATATCTGTTGATATCTCGGGTGGTATTACAGATAGCGCAATTAATCAAAGTGCATTGTCTGTAGGAGGCCCTGGCGCATGTATCTGTGCAGCGGGAACGACCTCGGACCACCAGGGGCCGAGGAAACTACCGTGTCATGGGGCCGGACACTCAGGGTCAGGGAAAAATCCAATATATATCTGGTGATATCTCGGGTGCTATTAGAGATAGCGCAATAAATCAAAGTGAATTATCTGCAGGGGGCCCTGGCGCATGAATCTGTGCAGCGGGAACGACCTCGGACCAGCAGGGGCCGAGTAAACTACCGTCTCATGGGGTCGGACACTCAGGGTCAGGGAAAAATCCAATATAAATCTGGTGATATCTCGGGTGCTATTACAGATAGCGCAATAAATCAAAGTGCATTGTCTGTAGGAGGCTCTGGCGCATGAATCTGTGCAGCGGAATCGACCTCGGACCACCAGGGGCCGAGAAAACCACCGTCTCATGTGTCCGGACACTCAGGCTCAGGGGAAAATCCAATATATATCTGGTGTTATCTCGGGTGCTATTACAGATAGCGCACTAAACCGAAGTGAATTATCTGCCGGAGGCCCTAGCGCATAAATCTGTGCAGTGGGAACGACATCGGACCACCAGGGGCCGAGAAAACCACCGTCTCATGGGGTCGGACTGTCAGGGTCAGGGAAAAATTCAATATATATCTGGTGATATCTCGGGTGCTATTAGAGGTAGCGCAATAAACCAAAGTCAATTATCTATAGGAGGCCCTGGCGCATGAATCTGTGCAGCGGGAACGACCTTGGACCTCCAGGGGTCGAGAAAATTGCAGATATTCGGAATCCGTCACCCAAGGTCATGTAAAAATCCAGCATACATCTGGTGACATCTCGGGTGCTATTACAGATAGCGCAATAAACCAAAGTGAATTGTCTGAAGGAAGCCCTGACGCATGAATCTGTTCAGCGCGATCGACCTCGGACCACGATGGACCGAGAAAACCGTCGACACATGGGGCCGGACTGTCAGGGTCAGGGAAAAATACAATATATATCTGGTGATATCTCGTGTGCTATTACAGATAGCGCAATAAACCAAAGTGCATTGTCTGCAGGAGGCCCTGGCGCATGAATGTGTGCAGCGGGAACGACCTCGGACCACCAGGGGCCGAGAAAACCACCGTCTCATGGGGCCGGATTGTCAGGGTCGGGGAAAAATTCAATATATATCTGGTGATATCTCGGGTGCTCTTACAGATAGCGCACTAAACCAAAGTGAATTATCTGCAGGGGGCCCTGGCGCATGAATCTGTGCAGTGGGAACGACCTCGGACCACCAGGGGCCGAGAAAACCACCGACACATGGGGCCGGACTGTCAGGGTCGGAGAAAAATCCAATATATATCTGGTGATATCTCGGGTTCTATTAGAGATAGCGCAATAAATCAAAGTGAATTATCTGCAGGGGGCCCTGGCGCATGAATCTGTGCAGCGGGAACGACCTCGGATCATCAGGGGCCGAGAAAACCACCGTCTCAAGGGGTCGGACTGTCAGGGTCAGGGAAAAATCCAATATATATCTGTTGATATCTCGGGTGGTATTACAGATAGCGCAATTAATCAAAGTGCATTGTCTGTAGGAGGCCCTGGCGCATGTATCTGTGCAGCGGGAACGACCTCGGACCACCAGGGGCCGAGGAAACTACCGTGTCATGGGGCCGGACACTCAGGGTCAGGGAAAAATCCAATATATATCTGGTGATATCTCGGGTGCTATTAGAGATAGCGCAATAAATCAAAGTGAATTATCTGCAGGGGGCCCTGGCGCATGAATCTGTGCAGCGGGAACGACCTCGGACCAGCAGGGGCCGAGTAAACTACCGTCTCATGGGGTCGGACACTCAGGGTCAGGGAAAAATCCAATATAAATCTGGTGATATCTCGGGTGCTATTACAGATAGCGCAATAAATCAAAGTGCATTGTCTGTAGGAGGCTCTGGCGCATGAATCTGTGCAGCGGAATCGACCTCGGACCACCAGGGGCCGAGAAAACCACCGTCTCATGTGTCCGGACACTCAGGCTCAGGGGAAAATCCAATATATATCTGGTGTTATCTCGGGTGCTATTACAGATAGCGCACTAAACCGAAGTGAATTATCTGCCGGAGGCCCTAGCGCATAAATCTGTGCAGTGGGAACGACATCGGACCACCAGGGGCCGAGAAAACCACCGTCTCATGGGGTCGGACTGTCAGGGTCAGGGAAAAATTCAATATATATCTGGTGATATCTCGGGTGCTATTAGAGGTAGCGCAATAAACCAAAGTCAATTATCTATAGGAGGCCCTGGCGCATGAATCTGTGCAGCGGGAACGACCTTGGACCTCCAGGGGTCGAGAAAACCACCGTCTCATGGGGCCGGATACTCAGGGTCAGGGGAAAATCCAATATATATATGGTGATATCTCGGGTGCTATAAGAGATAGCGCAATAAAGAAAAGGGAATTATCTATAGGAGGCCCTGGCGCATGAATCTGTGCAGCGGGAACGACCTCGAACCACCAGGGGCCGAGAAAATCACCGTCTCACTGGGCCGGACTGTCAGGGTCAGGGAAAAATCCAATATATATCTGGTGTTATCTCGGGTGCTATTACAGATAGCGCACTAAACCGAAGTGAATTATCTGCCGGAGGCCCTAGCGCATGAATCTGTGCAGTGGGAACGACATCGGACCACCAGGGGCCGAGAAAATCACCGTCTCACTGGGCCGGACTGTCAGGGTCAGGGAAAAATCCAATATATATCTGGTGTTATCTCGGGTGCTATTACAGATAGCGCACTAAACCGAAGTGAATTATCTGCCGGAGGCCCTAGCGCATGAATCTGTGCAGCGGGAACGACCTCGGACCTCCAGGCGCCGAGAAAACCACCGTCTCATGGGTTCGGACCCTCAAGGTCAGGGAAAAATCCAATATATATCTGGTGATATCTCGGGTGCTATTACAGATAGCGCAATAAATCGAAGTTCATTGTCTGTAGGAGGCCCTGGCGCATGAATCTGTGCAGCGGGAACGACCTCGGACCACCAGGGGCCGAGAAAATCACCGTCTCATGGGGCCGGACAATCAGGGTCATGGAAAAATCCAATATATATCTGGTGATATCTCGGGTGCTATTAGAGATAGCGCAATAAACGAAAGTGCATTGTCTGTAGGAGGCCCTGGCTCATGAATCTGTGCAGCGAGAACGACCTCGGACCACCAGGGGCCGAGAAAGCTACAGTCTCATGGGTTCGGATACACAGGGTCAGGGAAAAATCCAATATAAATCTGGTGATATCTCGGGTGCGATTACAGATAGCGCAATAAATCAAAGTGCATTGCCTGCAGGAGGCCCTGGCGCATGAATCTGTGCAGCGGGAACGACCTCGGACCACCAGGGGCCGAGAAAACCACCGTCTCATGTGGTCGGACTGTCAGGGTCAGGGAAAAATCCAATATATATGTGGTGATATCTCTGCTGCTATTAGAGATAGCGCAATAAACCAAAGTGTATTATCTGCAGGAGGCCCTGGCGCATGAATCTGTGCAGTGGGAACGATCTCGGACCACCAGGGGCCGAGAAAATCAGCGTCTCATGGGGCCGGACTGTCAGGGTCAGGGGAAAATCCAATATATATATGGTGATATCTCGGGTGCTATTACAGATAGCGCAATAAATCAAAGTGCATTGTCTGTAGGAGGCCATGGCGCATGATTCTGTGCAGCGGGATCGACCTCGGACCACCAGGGGCCGAGAAAATCACCGTCTCATGGGGCCGGACTGTCAGGGTCAGGGAAAAATCCAATTTATATCTGGTGATATCTCGGGTGCTATTAGAGATAGCCCAAAAAATCAAAGTGCATTGTCTGCAGGAGTCCCTGGCGCATAAATCTGTGCAGCGGGAACGACCTCGGACTACCAGGGGCCGAGAAAAACACCGTCTCATGGGGTCGGACTGTCAAGGTAAGGGAAAAATCCAATATATATCTGGTGATATCTCTGGTGCTATTAGAGATAGCGCAATAAACCAAAGTGAATTATCTGCAGGAGGCCCTGGCGCATGAATCTGTGCGGGGGGAACGATCTCGGACCACCAGGGGCCGAGAAAATTACAGATATTCGGAATCCGTCAACCAAGGTCATGTAAAAATCCAGCATACATCTGGTGATATCTAGGGTGCTATTAGAGATAGCGCAATATACCAAAGTGCATTGTCTGCAGGGGGCCCTAGCGCATGAATCTTTGCAGCGGGAACGACCTCGGACCACCAGGGGCCGAGAACTACCGTCTCATGGGGCCGGACACTCAGGGTCAAGGAAAAATCCAATATATATCTGGTGATATCTCGGGTGCTATTGGAGATATCGCAATAAATCAAAGTGCATTGTCTGCAGGAGGCCCTAGCGCATGAATCAGTGCAGCGGGACCGACCTCGGACCACCAGGCGCCGAGAAAATTACAGATGTTCAGAATCCGCCACCCAAGGTCATGTAAAAATCCAGCATATATCTGGTGATACCTCGGGTGATATTACAGATAGCGCAATAAATCAAAGTGCATTGTCTGCAGGAGGCCCTGGCGCATGAATCTGTGCAGCGGGAACGACCTCGGACCACCATGGGCCGAGAAAACCACCGTCTCATGCGGTCGGACACTCAGGGTCAGGGAAAAATCCAATATATATCTGGTGTTATCTCGGGTGCTATTACAGATAGCGCACTAAACCGAAGTAAATTATCTGCCGGAGGCCCTAGCGCATGAATCTGTGCAATGGGATCGACCTCGGACCACCAGGCGCCGAGAAAATTACAGATATTCGGAATCCGTCACCCAAGGTCATGTAAAAACCCAGCATATATCTGGTGATATCTCGGGTGCTATTACAGATAGCGCAATAAACCAAAGTGAATTGTCTGCAGGAAGCCCTGGCGCATGAATCTGTGCAGCGGGAACGACCTCGGACCACGAGGGACCGAGGAAACCATCGACTCATGGGGCCGGACTGTCAGGGTCAGGGAAAAATCCAATATATATCTGGTGATATCTCGGCTGCTATTACAGATAGCGCAATAAATCAAAGTGAATTATCTCCATGCGGCCCTGGCGCATGAATCTGTGCAGCGGGAACGACCTCGGACCACCAGGGGCCGAGAAAACCACCGTCTCATGGGGCCGGACACTCAGGGTCAGGGGAAAATCCAATATATATCTGGTGATATCTCGGGTGCTCTTACAGATAGCGCAATAAATCAAAGTGAATTATCTGCAGGCGGCCCTGGCGCATGAATCTGAGCAGCGGGAACGACCTCGAACCACCAGGGGCCGAGAAAACCACCGTCTCATGTGTCCGGACACTCAGGCTCAGGGGAAAATCCAATATATATCTGGTGTTATCTCGGGTGCTATTACAGATAGCGCACTAAACCGAAGTGAATTATCTGCCGGAGGCCCTAGCGCATGAATCTGTGCAATGGGATCGACCTCGGACCACCAGGCGCCGAGAAAATTACAGATATTCGGAATCCGTCACACAAGGTCATGTAAAAACCCAGCATATATCTGGTGATATCTCGGGTGCTATTACAGATAGCGCAATAAACCAAAGTGAATTGTCTGCAGGAAGCCCTGGCGCATGAATCTGTGCAGCGGGAACGACCTCGGACCACGAGGGACCGAGGAAACCATCGACTCATGGGGCCGGACTGTCAGGGTCAGGGAAAAATCCAATATATATCTGGTGATATCTCGGCTGCTATTACAGATAGCGCAATAAATCAAAGTGAATTATCTCCAGGCGGCCCTGGCGCATGAATCTGTGCAGCGGGAACGACCTCGGACCACCAGGGGCCGAGAAAACCACCGTCTCATGGGGCCGGACACTCAGGGTCAGGGGAAAATCCAATATATATCTGGTGATATCTCGGGTGCTCTTACAGATAGCGCAATAAATCAAAGTGAATTATCTGCAAGCGGCCCTGGCGCATGAATCTGTGCAGCGGGGACGACCTCGGACCACCAGGGGCCGAGAAAACCACCGTCTCATGGGGCCGGACACTCAAGGTCAGGGAAAGATCCAATATATATCTGGTGATATCTCGGGTGCTATTACAGATAGCGCAATAAATCAAAGTGAATTATCTGCAGTCGGCCCCGGCGCATGAATCTGTGCAGCGGAAACGACCTCGGACCACCAGGGGCCGAGAAAACCACCGTCTCATGAGTCCGGACTGTCAGGGTCAGGGAAAAATCCAATATATATCTGGTGATATCGCGGGTGCTATTACAGATAGTGCAATAAATCAAAGTGCATTGTCTGTAGGAGGCCCTGGCGCATGAATCTGTGCAATGGGATCGACCTCGGACCACCAGGCGCCGAGAAAATTACAGATATTCGGAATCCGTCACCCAAGGTCATGTAAAAACCCAGCATATATCTGGTGATATCTCGGGTGCTATTACAGATAGCGCAATAAACCAAAGTGAATTGTCTGCAGGAAGCCCTGGCGCATGAATCTGTGCAGCGGGAACGACCTCGGACCACGAGGGACCGAGGAAACCATCGACTCATGGGGCCGGACTGTCAGGGTCAGGGAAAAATCCAATATATATCTGGTGATATCTCGGCTGCTATTACAGATAGCGCAATAAATCAAAGTGAATTATCTCCATGCGGCCCTGGCGCATGATTCTGTGCAGCGGGAACGACCTCGGACCACCAGGGGCCGAGAAAACCACCGTCTCATGGGGCCGGACACTCAGGGTCAGGGGAAAATCCAATATATATCTGGTGATATCTCGGGTGCTCTTACAGATAGCGCAATAAATCAATGTGAATTATCTGCAGGCGGCCCTGGCGCATGAATCTGTGCAGCGGGAACGACCTCGGACCACCAGGGGCCGAGAAAACCACCGTCTCATGGGGTCGGACACTCAGGGTCAGGGAAAAATCCAATATATATCTGGTGATATCTCTAGTGCTATCAGAGATAGCGCAATAAACCAAAGTGAATTATCTGCAGGAGGCCCTGGCGAATGAATCTGTGCAGCAGGAACGACCTCGGACCACCAGGGGCCGAGAAAATTACAGATATTCGGAATTCGTCAACCAAGGTCATGTAAAAATCCAGCATACATCTGGTGATATGTCGGGTGCTATTAGAGATAGCGCAATAAACCAAAGTGCATTGTCTGCAGGGGGCCCTGGCGCATGAATCTGTGCAGCGGGAACGACCTCGGACCACCAGGGGCCGAGAACTACCGTCTCATGGGGCCGGACACTCAGGGTCAAGGAAAAATCCAATATATATCTGGTGATATCTCGGGTGCTATTAGAGATAGCGCAATAAATCAAAGTGCCTTGTCTGCAGGAGGCCCTAGCGCATGAATCTGTGCAGCGGGAACGACCTCGGACCTCAAAGCGCCGAGAAAACCACCGTCTCATGTGTTCGGACCCTCAAGGTCAGGGAAAGATCCAATATATATCTGGTGATATCTCGGGTGCTATTACAGATAGCGCCATAAATCAAAGTGCATTGTCTGTAGGAGGCTCTGGCGCATGAATCTGTGCAGCGGAATCGACCTCGGACCACCAGGGGCCGAGAAAACCACCGTCTCATGGGGTCGGACTGTCAGGGTCAGGGAAAAATCCAATATATATCTGGTGATATCTCTGGTGCTATCAGAGATAGCGCAATAAACCAAAGTGAATTATCTGCAGGAGGCCCTGGCGAATGAATCTGTGCAGCAGGAACGACCTCGGACCACCAGGGGCCGAGAAAATTACAGATATTCGGAATTCGTCAACCAAGGTCATGTAAAAATCCAGCATACATCTGGTGATATGTCGGGGTGCTATTAGAGATAGCGCAATAAACCAAAGTGCATTGTCTGCAGGGTGTCCAAGCGCATGAATCTTTGCAGCGGGAACGACCTCGGACCACCAGGGGCCGAGAAAACTACCGTCTCATGGGGCCGGACAATCAGGGTCATGGAAAAATCCAATATATATCTGGTGATATCTCGGGTGCTATTAGAGATAGCGCAATAAACGAAAGTGCATTGTCTGTAGGAGGCCCTGGCTCATGAATCTGTGCAGCGAGAACGACCTCGGACCACCAGGGGCCGAGAAAGCTACAGTCTCATGGGTTCGGATACACAGGGTCAGGGAAAAATCCAATATAAATCTGGTGATATCTCGGGTGCGATTACAGATAGCGCAATAAATCAAAGTGCATTGCCTGCAGGAGGCCCTGGCGCATGAATCTGTGCAGCGGGAACGACCTCGGACCACCAGGGGCCGAGAAAACCACCGTCTCATGTGGTCGGACTGTCAGGGTCAGGGAAAAATCCAATATATATGTGGTGATATCTCTGCTGCTATTAGAGATAGCGCAATAAACCAAAGTGTATTATCTGCAGGAGGCCCTGGCGCATGAATCTGTGCAGTGGGAACGATCTCGGACCACCAGGGGCCGAGAAAATCAGCGTCTCATGGGGCCGGACTGTCAGGGTCAGGGGAAAATCCAATATATATATGGTGATATCTCGGGTGCTATTACAGATAGCGCAATAAATCAAAGTGCATTGTCTGTAGGAGGCCATGGCGCATGATTCTGTGCAGCGGGATCGACCTCGGACCACCAGGGGCCGAGAAAATCACCGTCTCATGGGGCCGGACTGTCAGGGTCAGGGAAAAATCCAATTTATATCTGGTGATATCTCGGGTGCTATTAGAGATAGCCCAAAAAATCAAAGTGCATTGTCTGCAGGAGTCCCTGGCGCATAAATCTGTGCAGCGGGAACGACCTCGGACTACCAGGGGCCGAGAAAAACACCGTCTCATGGGGTCGGACTGTCAAGGTAAGGGAAAAATCCAATATATATCTGGTGATATCTCTGGTGCTATTAGAGATAGCGCAATAAACCAAAGTGAATTATCTGCAGGAGGCCCTGGCGCATGAATCTGTGCGGGGGGAACGATCTCGGACCACCAGGGGCCGAGAAAATTACAGATATTCGGAATCCGTCAACCAAGGTCATGTAAAAATCCAGCATACATCTGGTGATATCTAGGGTGCTATTAGAGATAGCGCAATAAACCAAAGTGCATTGTCTGCAGGGGGCCCTAGCGCATGAATCTTTGCAGCGGGAACGACCTCGGACCACCAGGGGCCGAGAACTACCGTCTCATGGGGCCGGACACTCAGGGTCAAGGAAAAATCCAATATATATCTGGTGATATCTCGGGTGCTATTGGAGATATCGCAATAAATCAAAGTGCATTGTCTGCAGGAGGCCCTAGCGCATGAATCAGTGCAGCGGGACCGACCTCGGACCACCAGGCGCCGAGAAAATTACAGATGTTCAGAATCCGCCACCCAAGGTCATGTAAAAATCCAGCATATATCTGGTGATACCTCGGGTGATATTACAGATAGCGCAATAAATCAAAGTGCATTGTCTGCAGGAGGCCCTGGCGCATGAATCTGTGCAGCGGGAACGACCTCGGACCACCATGGGCCGAGAAAACCACCGTCTCATGCGGTCGGACACTCAGGGTCAGGGAAAAATCCAATATATATCTGGTGTTATCTCGGGTGCTATTACAGATAGCGCACTAAACCGAAGTAAATTATCTGCCGGAGGCCCTAGCGCATGAATCTGTGCAATGGGATCGACCTCGGACCACCAGGCGCCGAGAAAATTACAGATATTCGGAATCCGTCACCCAAGGTCATGTAAAAACCCAGCATATATCTGGTGATATCTCGGGTGCTATTACAGATAGCGCAATAAACCAAAGTGAATTGTCTGCAGGAAGCCCTGGCGCATGAATCTGTGCAGCGGGAACGACCTCGGACCACGAGGGACCGAGGAAACCATCGACTCATGGGGCCGGACTGTCAGGGTCAGGGAAAAATCCAATATATATCTGGTGATATCTCGGCTGCTATTACAGATAGCGCAATAAATCAAAGTGAATTATCTCCATGCGGCCCTGGCGCATGAATCTGTGCAGCGGGAACGACCTCGGACCACCAGGGGCCGAGAAAACCACCGTCTCATGGGGCCGGACACTCAGGGTCAGGGGAAAATCCAATATATATCTGGTGATATCTCGGGTGCTCTTACAGATAGCGCAATAAATCAAAGTGAATTATCTGCAGGCGGCCCTGGCGCATGAATCTGAGCAGCGGGAACGACCTCGAACCACCAGGGGCCGAGAAAACCACCGTCTCATGGGGCCGGACACTCAGGGTCAGGGGAAAATCCAATATATATCTGGTGATATCTCGGGTGCTAATAGAGATAGCGCAATAAATCAAAGTGAATTATCTGCAGGGGGCCCTGGCGCATGAATCTGTGCAGCGGGAACGACCTCGGACCAACAGGGGCCGAGAAAACTACCGTCTCATGTGTCCGGACACTCAGGCTCAGGGGAAAATCCAATATATATCTGGTGTTATCTCGGGTGCTATTACAGATAGCGCACTAAACCGAAGTGAATTATCTGCCGGAGGCCCTAGCGCATGAATCTGTGCAATGGGATCGACCTCGGACCACCAGGCGCCGAGAAAATTACAGATATTCGGAATCCGTCACACAAGGTCATGTAAAAACCCAGCATATATCTGGTGATATCTCGGGTGCTATTACAGATAGCGCAATAAACCAAAGTGAATTGTCTGCAGGAAGCCCTGGCGCATGAATCTGTGCAGCGGGAACGACCTCGGACCACGAGGGACCGAGGAAACCATCGACTCATGGGGCCGGACTGTCAGGGTCAGGGAAAAATCCAATATATATCTGGTGATATCTCGGCTGCTATTACAGATAGCGCAATAAATCAAAGTGAATTATCTCCAGGCGGCCCTGGCGCATGAATCTGTGCAGCGGGAACGACCTCGGACCACCAGGGGCCGAGAAAACCACCGTCTCATGGGGCCGGACACTCAGGGTCAGGGGAAAATCCAATATATATCTGGTGATATCTCGGGTGCTCTTACAGATAGCGCAATAAATCAAAGTGAATTATCTGCAAGCGGCCCTGGCGCATGAATCTGTGCAGCGGGAACGACCTCGGACCACCAGGGGCCGAGAAAACCACCGTCTCATGGGGCCGGACACTCAAGGTCAGGGAAAGATCCAATATATATCTGGTGATATCTCGGGTGCTATTACAGATAGCGCAATAAATCAAAGTGAATTATCTGCAGTCGGCCCCGGCGCATGAATCTGTGCAGCGGAAACGACCTCGGACCACCAGGGGCCGAGAAAACCACCGTCTCATGAGTCCGGACTGTCAGGGTCAGGGAAAAATCCAATATATATCTGGTGATATCGCGGGTGCTATTACAGATAGTGCAATAAATCAAAGTGCATTGTCTGTAGGAGGCCCTGGCGCATGAATCTGTGCAATGGGATCGACCTCGGACCACCAGGCGCCGAGAAAATTACAGATATTCGGAATCCGTCACCCAAGGTCATGTAAAAACCCAGCATATATCTGGTGATATCTCGGGTGCTATTACAGATAGCGCAATAAACCAAAGTGAATTGTCTGCAGGAAGCCCTGGCGCATGAATCTGTGCAGCGGGAACGACCTCGGACCACGAGGGACCGAGGAAACCATCGACTCATGGGGCCGGACTGTCAGGGTCAGGGAAAAATCCAATATATATCTGGTGATATCTCGGCTGCTATTACAGATAGCGCAATAAATCAAAGTGAATTATCTCCATGCGGCCCTGGCGCATGATTCTGTGCAGCGGGAACGACCTCGGACCACCAGGGGCCGAGAAAACCACCGTCTCATGGGGCCGGACACTCAGGGTCAGGGGAAAATCCAATATATATCTGGTGATATCTCGGGTGCTCTTACAGATAGCGCAATAAATCAATGTGAATTATCTGCAGGCGGCCCTGGCGCATGAATCTGTGCAGCGGGAACGACCTCGGACCACCAGGGGCCGAGAAAACCACCGTCTCATGGGGCCGGACACTCAGGGTCAGGGGAAAATCCAATATATATCTGGTGATATCTCGGGTGCTCTTACAGATAGCGCAATAAATCAATGTGAATTATCTGCAGGCGGCCCTGGCGCATGAATCTGTGCGGCGGGAACGATCTCGGACCACCAGGGGCCGAGAAAATTACAGATATTCGGAATCCGTCAACCAAGGTCATGTAAAAATCCAGCATACATCTGGTGATATCTAGGGTGCTATTAGAGATAGCGCAATAAACCAAAGTGCATTGTCTGCAAGGGGCCCTAGCGCATGAATCTTTGCAGCGGGAACGACCTCGGACCACGAGGGGCCGAGAACTACCGTCTCATGGGGCCGGACACTCAGGGTCAGGGAAAAATCCAATATATATATCTGGTGATATCTCGGGTGCTATTACATATGGCGTAATAAATCAAAGTGCATTGTCTGTAGGAGGCCCTGGCGCATGAATCTGTGCAGCGGGAACGACCTCGGACCACCAGGGGCCGAGAAAACCACCGTCACATGGGGCCGGACTGTCAGGGTCAAGGAAAAATCGAATATATATCTGGTGATATCTCGGGTGCTATTAGAGATAGCGAAATAAATCAAAGTGCATTGTCTGCAGGAGGCCCTGGCGCATGAATCTGTGCAGCACGAACGACCTCGGACCACCAGGGGCCGAGAAAACCACCGTCTCATGGGGTCGGACTCTCAGGGTCAGGGAAAAATTCAATACATATCTGGTGATGTCTCGGGTGCTATTAGAGATAGCACAAGAAACCAAAGTGATTTATCTAGAGGAGGCCCTGGCGCATGAATCTGTGCAGCGGGAACGACCTCGGACCACCAGGGGCCGAGAAAACCACCGTCTCATGGGGTCGGGCTGTCAGGGTCAGGGAAAAATCCAATATATATCTGGTGATATCTCGGGTGCTATTAGAGATAGCGAAATAAATCAAAGTGCATTGTCTGCAGGAGGCCCTGGCGCATGAATCTGTGCAGCGGGAACGACCTCGGACAACCAGGGGCCGAGAAAACTACCGTCTAATGGGGCCGGACTGTCTGGGTCAAGGAAAAATCGAATATATATCTGGTGATATCTCGGGTGCTATTAGAGATAGCGGAATAAATCAAAGTGCATTGTCTGCAGGAGGCCCTGGCGCATGAATCTGTGCAGCGGGAACGACCTCGGACTACCAGGGGCCGAGAAAACTACCGTCTCATGGGGCCGGACACTCAGGGTCAGGGAAAAATCCAATATATATCTGGTGATATCTCGGGTGCTATTAGAGATAGCGCAATAAATCAAAGTGCCTTGTCTGCAGGAGGCCCTAGCGCATGAATCTGTGCAGCGGGAACGACCTCGGACCTCCAAATGCCGAGAAAACCACCGTCTCATGGTTTCGGACCCTCAAGGTCAGGGAAAGATCCAATATATATCTGGTGATATCTCGGGTGCTATTACAGATAGCGCAATAAATCAAAGTGAATTATCTGCAGGCGGCCCCGGCGCATGAATCTGTGCAGCGGAAACGACCTCGGACCACCAGGGGCCGAGAAAACCACCGTCTCATGGGGTCGGACTGTCAGAGCCAGGGAAAAATCCAATATACATCTAGTGATATCTCGGGTGCTATTAGAGATAGCGCAATAAATCAAAGTGCATTGTCTGTAGGAGGCCCTAGCGCATGAATCTGTGCAGCGGGAGCGACCTCGGTCCACCAGGGGCCGAGAAAAAACCGTCTCATGGGGTCGGACTGTCAGAGCCAGGGAAAAATCCAATATATATCTGGTGATATCTCGGGTGCTATTAGAGATAGCGCAATAAATCAAAGTGCATTGTCTGCAGGAGGCCCTAGCGCATGAATCTGTGCAGCGGGAACAACCTCGGACCTCCAGGCGCCGAGAAAACCACCGTCTCATGGGTTCGGACCCTCAAGGTCAGGGAAAAATCCAATATATATCTGGTGATATCTCGGGTGCTATTACAGATAGCGCAATAAATCAAAGTGAATTATCTGCAGGCGGCCCCGGCGCATGAATCTGTGCAGCGGAAACGACCTCGGACCACCAGGGGCCGAGAAAACCACCGTCTCATGGGGTCGGACTGTCAGGGTCAGGGAAAAATGCAATAGATATCTGGTGATATCTCGGGTGCTATTAGAGAAAGCGCAATAAATCAAAGTGCCTTGTCTGCAGGAGGCCCTAGCGCATGAATCTGTGCAGCGGGAACGACCTCGGACCGCCAGAGGCTGAGAAAATCACCGTCTCATGGGGCCGGACTGTCAGGGTCAGGGAAAAATCCAATATATATCTGGTGATATCTCGGGTGCTATTAGAGATAGCGCAATAAATCAAAGTGCATTGTCTGCAGGAGGCCCTAGCGCATGAATCTGTGCAGCGGGAACGACCTCGGACCAACAGGGGCCGAGAAAACTACCGTCTCATGTGTCCGGACACTCAGGCTCAGGGGAAAATCCAATATATATCTGGTGTTATCTCGGGTGCTATTACAGATAGCGCACTAAACCGAAGTGAATGATCTGCCGGAGGCCCTAGCGCATGAATCTGTGCAGTGGGAACGACATCGGACCACCAGGGGCCGAGAAAACCACCGTCTCATGGGGTCGGACTGTCAGGGTCAGGGAAAAATTCAATATATATCTGGTGATATCTCGGGTGCTATTAGAGATAGCGCAATAAATCAAAGTGCATTGTCTGCAGGAGGCCCTGGCGCACGAATCTGTGCAGCGGGAACGACCTCGGACCTCCAGGCGCCGAGAAAACCACCGTCTCATGGGTTCGGACCCTCAAGGTCAGGGAAAAATCCAATATATATCTGGTGATATCTCGGGTGCTATTAGAGATAGCGCAATAAATCAAAGTGCATTGTCTGCAGGAGGCCCTAGCGCATGAATGTGTGCAGCGAGAACGACCTCGGACCACCAGGGGCCGAAGAAACTACCGTGTCATGGGGTCGGACTGTCAGGGTCAGGGAAAAATTCAATATATATCTGGTGATATCTCGGCTGCTATGAGAGATAGCGCAATAAATCAAAGTGCATTGTCTGCAGGAGGCCCTGGCGCATGAATCTGTGCAGCGGGAACGACCTCGGACCACCAGGGGCCGAGAAAACCACCGTCTCATGGGGCCGGGCACTCAATGTAAGGGGAAAATCCAATATATATATGGTGATATCTCGGGTGCTATTACAGATAGCGCAATAAATCGAAGTTCATTGTCTGTAGGAGGCCCTGGCGCATGAATCTGTGCAGCGGGAACGACCTCGGACGACCAGGGGCCGAGAAAATCACCGTCTCATGGGGCCGGACTGTCAAGGTCAGGGAAAAATCCAATATATATCTGGTGATATCTCGGGTGCTATTACAGATAGTGCAATAAATCAAAGTGCATTGTCTGTAGGAGGCCCTGGCGCAAGAATCTGTGCAATGGGATCGACCTCGGACCACCAGGCGCCGAGAAAATTACAGATATTCGGAATCCGTCACCCAAGGTCATGTAAAAACCCAGCATATATCTGGTGATATCTCGGGTGCTATTACAGATAGCGCAATAAACCAAAGTGAATTGTCTGCAGGAAGCCCTGGCGCATGAATCTGTGCAGCGGGAACGACCTCGGACCACGAGTGACCGAGGAAACCATCGACTCATGGGGCCGGACTGTCAGGGTCAGGGAACAATCCAATATATATCTGGTGATATCTCGGCTGCTATTACAGATAGCGCAATAAATCAAAGTGAATTATCTCCAGGCGGCCCTGGCGCATGAATCTGTGCAGCGGGAACGACCTCGGACCACCAGGGGCCGAGAAAACCACCGTCTCATGGGGCCGGACACTCAGGGTCAGGGGAAAATCCAATATATATCTGGTGATATCTCGGGTGCTCTTACAGATAGCGCAATAAATCAAAGTGAATTATCTGCAGGCGGCCCTGGCGCATGAATCTGTGCAGCGGGAACGACCTCGGACCACCAGGGGCCGAGAAAACCACCGTCTCATGGGGCCGGACACTCAGGGTCAGGGGAAAATCCAATATATATCTGGTGATATCTCGGGTGCTATTAGAGATAGCGCAATAAATCATAGTGCATTGTCTGCAGGAGGCCCTAGCGCATGAATGTGTGCAGCGAGAACGACCTCGGACCACCAGGGGCCGAGAAAACTACCGTCTCATGGGGCCGGACACTCAGGGTCAGGGAAAAATCCAATATATATCTGGTGATATCTCGGGTGCTATTACATATGGCGCAATAAATCAAAGTGAAATATCTGCAGGGGGCCCTAGCGCATGAATATTTGCAGCGGGAACGACCTCGGACCACCAGGGGCCGAGAAGTACCGTCTCATGGGGCCGGACACTCAGGGTCAAGGAAAAATCCAATATATATCTGGTGATATCTCGTGTGCTATTAGAGATATCGCAATAAATCAAAGTGCATTGTCTGCAGGAGGCCCTAGCGCATGAATCAGTGCAGCGGGACCGACCTCGGACCTCCAGGCGCCGAGAAAATTACACATGTTCAGAATCCGCCACCCAAGGTCATGTAAAAATCCAGCATATATCTGGTGATACCTCGGGTGATATTACAGATAGCGCAATAAATCAAAGTGCATTGTCTGCAGGGGGCCCTAGCGCATGAATATTTGCAGCGGGAACGACCTCGGACCACCAGGGGCCGAGAACTACCGTCTCATGGGGCCGGACACTCAGGGTCAAGGAAAAATCCAATATATATCTGGTGATATCTCGGATGCTATTAGAGATATCGCAATAAATCAAAGTGCATTGTCTGCAGGAGGCCCTAGCGCATGAATCAGTGCAGCGGGACCGACCTCGGACCACCAGGCGCCGAGAAAATTACAGATGTTCAGAATCCGCCACCCAAGGTCATGTAAAAATCCAGCATATATCCGGTGATACCTCGGGTGATATTACAGATAGCGCAATAAATCAAAGTGCATTGTCTGCAGGAGGCCCTGGCGCATGAATCTGTGCAGCGGGAACGACCTCGGACCACCATGGGCCGAGAAAACCACCGTCTCATGCGGTCGGACACTCAGGGTCAGGGAAAAATCCAATATATATCTGGTGATATCTCGGGTGCTATTAGAGGTAGCGCAATAAATCAAAGTGCATTGTCTGCAGGAGGCCCTAGCGCATGAATCTGTGCAGCAGGAACGACCTCGGACCACCAGGGGCCGAGAAAACTACCGTCTCATGGGGCCGGACACTCAGGGTCAGGGAAAAATCCAATATATATCTGGTGATATCTCGGGTGCTATTACATATGGCGCAACAAATCAAAGTGCATTGTCTGTAGGAGGCCCTGGCGCATGCATCTGTGCAGCGGGAACGACCTCGGACCACCAGGGGCCGAGAAAACCACCGTCACATGGGGCCGGACTGTCAGGGTCAAGGAAAAATCGAATATATATCTGGCGATCTCTCGGGTGCTATTAGAGATAGCGAAATAAATCAAAGTGCATTGTCTGCAGGAGGCGCTGGCGCATGAATCTGTGCAGCGGGAACGACCTCGGACTACCAGGGGCCGAGAAAACTAGCGTCTCATGGGGCCGGACACTCAGGGTCAGGGAAAAATCCAATATATATCTGGTGATATCTCGGGTGCTATTAGAGATAGCGCAACAAATCAAAGTGCCTTGTCTGCCGGAGGCCCTAGCGCATGAATCTGTGCAGCGGGAACGACCTCGGACCTCCAAGCGCCGAGACCACCACCGTCTCATGGGTTCGGACCCTCAAGGTCAGGGAAAGATCCAATATATATCTGGTGATATCTCGGGTGCTATTACAGATAGCGCAATAAATCAGAGTGAATTATCTGCAGGCGGCCCCGGCGCATGAATCTGTGCAGCGGAAACGACCTCGGACCACCAGGGGCCGAGAAAACCACCGTCTCATGGGGTCGGACTGTCAGAGCCAGGGAAAAATCCAATATACATCTAGTGATATCTCGGGTGCTATTAGAGATAGCGAAATAAATCAAAGTGCATTGTCTGTAGGAGGCCCTAGCGCATGAATCTGTGCAGCGGGAACGACCTCGGACCGCCAGGGGCCGAGAAAACCACCGTCTCATGGGGTCGGACTGTCAGAGCCAGGGAAAAATCCAATATACATCTAGTGATATCTCGGGTGCTATTAGAGATAGCGAAATAAATCAAAGTGAATTATCTGCAGGCGGCCCCGGCGCATGAATCTGTGCAGCGGAAACGACCTCGGACCACCAGGGGCCGAGAAAACCACCGTCTCATGGGGCCGGACACTCAGGGTCAGGGAAAAACCCAATATATATCTGGTGATATCTCGGGTGCTATTACAGATAGCGCAATAAATCAAAGTGAATTATCTGCAGGCGGCCCTGGCGCATGAATCTGTGCAGCGGGAACGACCTCGGACCACCAGGGGCCGAGAAAACCACCGTCTCATGGGTTCGGACCCTCAAGGTCAGGGAAAGATCCAATATATATCTGGTGATATCTCGGGTGCTATTACAGATAGCGCAATAAATCAAAGTGAATTATCTGCAGGCGTCCCCGGCGCATGAATCTGTGCAGCGGAAACGACCTCGGACCACCAGGGGCCGAGAAAACCACCGTCTCATGGGGTCGGACTGTCAGAGCCAGGGAAAAATCCAATATACATCTAGTGATATCTCGGGTGCTATTAGAGGTAGCGCAATAAATCAAAGTGCATTGTCTGCAGGAGGCCCTAGCGCATGACTCTGTGCAGCGGGAACGACCTCGGACCTCCAGGCGCCGGGAAAACCACCGTCTCATGGGTTCGGACCCTCAAGGTCAGGGAAAAATCCAATATATATCTGGTGATATATCGGGTGCTATTAGAGATAGCGCAATAAATCAAAGTGCATTGTCTGCAGGAGGCCCTAGCGCATGAATGTGTGCAGCGAGAACGTCCTCGGACCACCAGGGGCCGAGAAAACCACCGACACATGGGGCCGGACACTCAGGGTCAGGGAAAAATCCAATATATGTCTGGTGATATCTCGGG
Source organism: Nomia melanderi (assembly GCF_051020985.1). NCBI lineage: Eukaryota > Metazoa > Arthropoda > Insecta > Hymenoptera > Halictidae > Nomia > Nomia melanderi. Next base: position 1,567,036 of record NW_027475145.1, on the reverse strand, counting down.
TGCTATTAGAGATAGCGCAACAAATCAAAGTGCATTGTCTGCAGGAGGCCCTAGCGCATGAATCTGTGCAGCGGGAACGACCTCGGACCTCCAGGCGCCGAGAAAACAAGCGTCTCATGGGGTCGGACCCTAAAGGTCAGGGAAAAATCCAATATATATCTGGTGATATCTCGGGTGCTATTACAGATAGCGCAATAAATCAAAGTGCATTGTCTGCAGGAGGCCCTGGCGCATGAATCTGTGCAGCGGGAACGAACTCGGACCACCAGGGGCCGTGAAAACCACCGTCTGATGGGGTCGGACACTCAGGGTCAGGGAAAAATCCAATATATATCTGGCGATATCTCGGGTGCTATTAGAGGTAGCGCAATAAATCAAAGTGCATTGTCTGCAGGAGGCCCTAGCGCATGAATCTGTGCCGCGAGAACGACCTCGGACCACCAGGGGCCTAGAAAACCACCGACACATGGGGCCGGACTGTCAGGATCAAGGAAAAATCGAATATATATCTGGTGATATCTCGGGTGCTATTAGAGATAGCGAAATAAATCAAAGTGCTTTGTCTGCAGGAGGCCCTAGCGCATGAATCTGTGCCGCGAGAACGACCTCGGACCACCAGGGGCCTAGAAAACCACCGACACATGGGGCCGGACTGTCAGGATCAAGGAAAAATCGAATATATGTCTGGTGATATCTCGGGTGCTATTAGAGATAGCGCAACAAATCAAAGTGCATTGTCTGCAGGAGGCCCTAGCGCATGAATCTGTGCAGCGGGAACGACCTCGGACCTCCAGGCGCCGAGAAAACAAGCGTCTCATGGGGTCGGACCCTCAAGGTCAGGGAAAAATCCAATATATATCTGGTGATATCTCGGGTGCTATTAGAGATAGCGAAATAAATCAAAGTGCATTGTCTGCAGGAGGCCCTGGCGCATGAATCTGTGCAGCAGGAACGACCTCGGACCACCAGGGGCCGAGAAAACTACCGTCTCATGGGGCCGGACACTCAGGGTCAGGGAAAAATCCAATATATATCTGGTGATATCTCGGGTGCTATTACATATGGGCCAATAAATCAAAGTGCATTGTCTGTAGGAGGCCCTGGCGCATGAATCTGTGCAGCCGGAACGACCTCGGACCACCAGGGGCCGAGAAAACCACCGTCACATGGTGTCGGACCCTCAGCGTCAGGGAAAAATCCAATATATATCTGGTGATATCTCGGGTGCTATTACAGATAGCGCAATAAATCAAAGTGAAATATCTGCAGGCGGCCCTGGCGCATGTATCTGTGCAGCGGGAACGACCTCGGACCACCAGAGGCCGAGAAAACCACCGTCTCATGGGGCCGGACACTCAGGGTCAGGGAAAAACCCAATATATATCTGGTGATATCTCGGGTGCTATTACAGATAGCGCAATAAATCAAAGTGAATTATCTGCAGGGGGCCCTGGCGCATGAATCTGTGCAGCGGGAACGACCTCGGACCACCAGGGGCCGAGAAAACCACCGTCTCATGGGTTCGGACCCTCAAGGTCAGGGAAAGATCCAATATATATCTGGTGATATCTCGGGTGCTATTACAGATAGCGCAATAAATCAAAGTGAATTATCTGCAGTCGGCCCCGGCGCATGAATCTGTGCAGCGGAAACGACCTCGGACCACCAGGGGCCGAGAAAACCACCGTCTCATGGGGTCGGACTGTCAGAGCCAGGGAAAAATCCAATATACATCTAGTGATATCTCGGGTGCTATTAGAGATAGTGGAATAAATCAAAGTGCATTGTCTGTAGGAGGCCCTAGCGCATGAATCCGTGCAGCAGGAACGACCTCGGTCCACCAGGGGCCGAGAAAAAACCGTCCCATGGGGTCGGACTGTCAGAGCCAGGGAAAAATCCAATATATATCTGGCGATATCTCGGGTGCTATTAGAGGTAGCGCAATAAATCAAAGTGCATTGTCTGCAGGAGGCCCTAGCGCATGAATGTGTGCAGCGAGAACGACCTCGGACCACCAGGGGCCGTGAAAACCACCGACACATGGGGCCGGACACTCAGCGTCAGGGAAAAATCCAATATATATCTGGTGATATCTCGGGTGCTATTACAGATAGCGCAATAAATCAAAGTGAAATATCTGCAGGCGGCCCTGGCGCATGTATCTGTGCAGCGGGAACGACCTCGGACCACCAGGGGCCGAGAAAACCACCGTCTCATGGGGCCGGACACTCAGGGTCAGGGAAAAACCCAATATATATCTGGTGATATCTCGGGTGCTATTACAGATAGCGCAATAAATCAAAGTGAATTATCTGCAGGCGGCCCTGGCGCATGAATCTGTGCAGCGCGAACGACCTCGGACAACCAGGGGCCGAGAAAACTACCGTCTCATGGGGCCGGGCTGTCAGGGTCAGGGAAAAATCCAATATATATCTGGTGATATCTCGGGTGCTATTAGAGATAGCGCAATAAATCAAAGTGCATTGTCTGCAGGAGGCCCTAGCGCATGAATCTGTGCAGCGGGAACGACCTCGGACCTCCAGGCGCCGAGAAAACCACCGTCTCATGGGTTCGGACCCTCAAGGTCAGGGAAAAATCCAATATATATCTGGTGATAACTCGGGTGCTATTAGAGATAGCGCAATAAATCATAGTGCATTGTCTGCAGGAGGCCCTAGCGCATGAATGTGTGCAGCGAGAACGACCTCGGACCACCAGGGGCCGAGAAAACTACCGTCTCATGGGGCCGGACACTCAGGGTCAGGGAAAAATCCAATATATATCTGGTGATATCTCCGTTGCTATTACATATGGCGCAATAAATCAAAGTGCATTGTCGGTACGAGGCCCTAGCGCATGAATGTGTGCAGCGAGAACGACCTCGGACCACCAGGGGCCGAGAAAACTACCGTCTCATGGGGCCGGACACTCAGGGTCAGGGAAAAATCCAATATATATCTGGTGATATCTCGGGTGCTATTACATATGGCGCAATAAATCAAAGTGAAATATCTGCAGGCGGCCCTGGCGCATGAATCTGTGCAGCGGGAACGACCTCGGACCACCAGGGGCCGAGAAAACCACCGTCTCATGGGTTCGGACCCTCAAGGTCAGGGAAAAATCCAATATATATCTGGTGATATCTCGGATGCTATTAGAGATAGCGCAATAAATCAAAGTGCATTGTCTGCAGGAGGCCCTAGCGCATGAATGTGTGCAGCGAGAACGACCTCGGACCACCAGGGGCTGAGAAAACCACCGACACATGGGGCCGGACACTCAGGGTCAGGGAAAAATCCAATATATATCTGGTGATATCTCGGGTGCTATTGGAGATAGCGCAATAAATCATAGTGCATTGTCTGCAGGAGGCCCGGGCGCATGAATCTGTGCAGCGGGAACGACCTCGGACCTCCAGGCGCCGAGAAAACCACCGTCTCATGGGGTCGGACCCTCAAGGTCAGGGAAAAATCCAATATATATCTGGTGATATCTCGGGTGCTATTACAGATAGCGCAATAAATCAAAGTGAATTATCTGCAGGCGGCCCTGGCGCATGAATCTGTGCAGCGGGAACGACCTCGGACAACCAGGGGCCGAGAAACCCGCCGTCTGATGGGGTCGGACACTCAGGGTCAGGGAAAAATCCAATATATATCTGGCGATATCTCGGGTGCTATTAGAGGTAGCGCAATAAATCAAAGTGCATTGTCTGCAGGAGGCCCTAGCGCATGAATCTGTGCCGCGAGAACGACCTCGGACCACCAGGGGCCGAGAAAACCACCGACACATGGGGCCGGACTGTCGGGGTCAAGGAAAAATCGAATATATATCTGGTGATATCTCGGGTGCTATTAGAGATAGCGAAATAAATCAAAGTGCATTGTCTGCAGGAGGCCCTAGCGCATGGATCTGTGCAGCGGGAACGACCTCGGACCTCCAGGCGCCGAGAAAACCACCGTCTCATGGGGTCGGACCCTCAAGGTCAGGGAAGAATCCAATATATATCTGGTGATATCTCGGGTGCTATTACAGATAGCGCAATAAATTAAAGTGAATTATCTGCAGGCGGCCCTGGCGCATGAATCTGTGCAGCGGGAACGAACTCGGACCACCAGGGGCCGAGAAAACCACCGTCTGATGGGGTCGGACACTCAGGGTCAGGGAAAAATCCAATATATATCTGGCGATATCTCGGGTGCTATTAGAGGTAGCGCAATAAATCAAAGTGCATTGTCTGCAGGAGGCCCTAGCGCATGAATCTGTGCCGCGAGAACGACCTCGGACCACCAGGGGCCGAGAAAACCACCGACACATGGGGCCGGACTGTCGGGGTCAAGGAAAAATCGAATATATATCTGGTGATATCTCGGGTGCTATTAGAGATAGCGAAATAAATCAAAGTTCATTGTCTGCAGGAGGCCCTGGCGCATGAATCTGTGCAGCAGGAACGACCTCGGACCACCAGGGGCCGAGAAAAAACCGTCTCATGGGGTCGGACTGTCAGAGCCAGGGAAAAATCCAATATATATCTGGTGATATCTCGGGTGCTATTAGAGATAGCGCACTAAATCAAAGTGCATTGTCTGCAGGAGGCCCTAGCGCATGAATCTGTGCAGCGGGAACGACCTCGGACCTCCAGGCGCCGAGAAAACCACCGTCTCATGGGTTCGGACCCTCAAGGTCAGGGAAAAATCCAATATATATCTGGTGATATCTCGGGTGCTATTAGAGATAGCGCAATAAATCAAAGTGCATTGTCTGCAGGAGGGCCTAGCGCATGAATGTGTGCAGCGGGAACGCCCTCGGACCTCCAGGCGCCGAGAAAACAAGCGTCTCATGGGGTCGGACCCTCAAGGTCAGGGAAAAATCCAATATATATCTGGTGATATCTCGGGTGCTATTACAGATAGCGCAATAAATCAAAGTGCATTGTCTGCAGGAGGCCCTAGCGCATGAATCTGTGCAGCGGGAACGACCTCGGACCTCCAGGCGCCGAGAAAACCACCGTCTCATGGGGTCGGACCCTCAAGGTCAGGGAAAAATCCAATATATATCTGGTGATATCTCGGATGCTATTAGAGATAGCGCAATAAATCAAAGTGCATTGTCTGCAGGAGGCCCTAGCGCATGAATGTGTGCAGCGAGAACGACCTCGGACCACCAGGGGCTGAGAAAACCACCGACACATGGGGCCGGACACTCAGGGTCAGGGAAAAATCCAATATATATCTGGTGATATCTCGGGTGCTATTGGAGATAGCGCAATAAATCATAGTGCATTGTCTGCAGGAGGCCCTAGCGCATGAATCTGTGCCGCGAGAACGACCTCGGACCACCAGGGGCCGAGAAAACCACCGACACATGGGGCCGGACTGTCGGGGTCAAGGAAAAATCGAATATATATCTGGTGATATCTCGGGTGCTATTAGAGATAGCGAAATAAATCAAAGTGCATTGTCTGCAGGAGGCCCTGGCGCATGAATCTGTGCAGCAGGAACGACCTCGGACCACCAGGGGCCGAGAAAAAACCGTCTCATGGGGTCGGACTGTCAGAGCCAGGGAAAAATCCAATATATATCTGGTGATATCTCGGGTGCTATTAGAGATAGCGCACTAAATCAAAGTGCATTGTCTGCAGGAGGCCCTAGCGCATGAATCTGTGCAGCGGGAACGACCTCGGACCTCCAGGCGCCGATAAAACCACCGTCTCATGGGTTCGGACCCTCAAGGTCAGGGAAAAATCCAATATATATCTGGTGATATCTCGGGTGCTATTAGAGATAGCGCAATAAATTAAAGTGCATTGTCTGCAGGAGGGCCTAGCGCATGAATCTGTGCAGCGGGAACGCCCCCGGACCTCCAGGCGCCGAGAAAACAAGCGTCTCATGGGGTCGGACCCTCAAGGTCAGGGAAAAATCCAATATATATCTGGTGATATCTCGGGTGCTATTACAGATAGCGCAATAAATCAAAGTGCATTGTCTGCAGGAGGCCCTAGCGCATGAATCTGTGCAGCGGGAACGACCTCGGACCTCCAGGCGCCGAGAAAACCACCGTCTCATGGGTTCGGACCCTCAAGGTCAGGGAAGAATCCAATATATATCTGGTGATATCTCGGGTGCTATTACAGATAGCGCAATAAATCAAAGTGAATTATCTGCAGGCGGCCCTGGCGCATGAATCTGTGCCGCGAGAACGACCTCGGACCACCAGGGGCCGAGAAAACCACCGACACATGGGGCCGGACTGTCGGGGTCAAGGAAAAATCGAATATATATCTGGTGATATCTCGGGTGCTATTAGAGATAGCGAAATAAATCAAAGTGCATTGTCTGCAGGAGGCCCTGGCGCATGAATCTGTGCAGCGGGAACGACCTCGGACCACCAGGGGCCGAGAAAACCACCGCCTCATGGGGCCGGACACTCAGGGTCAGGGAAAAATCCAATATATATCTGGTGATATCTCGGGTGCTATTAGAGATAGCGAAATAAATCAAAGTGCATTGTCTGCAGGAGGCCCTGGCGCATGATTCTGTGCAGCAGGAACGACCTCGGACCACCAGGGGCCGAGAAAAAACCGTCTCATGGGGTCGGACTGTCAGAGCCAGGGAAAAATCCAATATATATCTGGTGATATCTCGGGTGCTATTAGAGATAGCGCAATAAATCAAAGTGCATTGTCTGCAGGAGGGCCTAGCGCATGAATCCGTGCAGCGGGAACGCCCTCGGACCTCCTGGCGCCGAGAAAACCACCGTCTCATGGGTTCGGACCCTCAAGGTCAGGGAAAAATCCAATATATATCTGGTGATATCTCGGATGCTATTGGAGATAGCGCAATAAATCATAGTGCATTGTCTGCAGGAGGCCCTAGCGCATGAATGTGTGCAGCGAGAACGACCTCGGACCACCAGGGGCTGAGAAAACCACCGACACATGGGGCCGGACACTCAGGGTCAGGGAAAAATCCAATATATATCTGGTGATATCTCGGGTGCTATTGGAGATAGCGCAATAAATCATAGTGCATTGTCTGCAGGAGGCCCGGGCGCATGAATCTGTGCAGCGGGAACGACCTCGGACCTCCAGGCGCCGAGAAAACCACCGTCTCATGGGGTCGGACCCTCAAGGTCAGGGAAAAATCCAATATATATCTGGTGATATCTCGGGTGCTATTACAGATAGCGCAATAAATCAAAGTGAATTATCTGCAGGCGGCCCTGGCGCATGAATCTGTGCAGCGGGAACGACCTCGGACAACCGGGGGCCGAGAAACCCGCCGTCTCATGGGGCAGGACACTCAGGGTCAGGGAAAAATCCAATATATATCTGGTGATATCTCGGGTGCTATTAGAGATAGCGAAATAAATCAAAGTGAATTGTCTGCAGGAGGCCCTGGCGCATGAATCTGTGCAGCGCGAACGACCGCGGACAACCAGGGGCCGAGAAAACTACCGTCTCATGGGGCCGGGCTGTCAGGGTCAGGGAAAAATCCAATATATATCTGGTGATATCTCGGGTGCTATTAGAGATAGCGCAATAAATCAAAGTGCATTGTCTGCAGGAGGCCCTAGCGCATGAATGTGTGCAGCGAGAACGACCTCGAACCACCAGGGGCCGAGAAAACCACCGACACATGGGGCCGGACACTCAGGGTCAGGGAAAAATCCAATATATATCTGGTGATATTTCGGGTGCTATTAGAGATAGCGCAACAAATCAAAGTGCATTGTCTGCAGGAGGCCCTAGCGCATGGATCTGTGCAGCGGGAACGACCTCGGACCTCCAGGCGCCGAGAAAACAAGCGCCTCATGGGGTCGGACCCTCAAGGTCAGGGAAAAATCCAATATATATCTGGTGATATCTCGGGTGCTATTACAGATAGCGCAATAAATCAAAGTGCATTGTCTGCAGGAGGCCCTAGCGCATGAATCTGTGCAGCGGGAACGACCTCGGACCTCCAGGCGCCGAGAAAACCACCGTCTCATGGGTTCGGACCCTCAAGGTCAGGGAAGAATCCAATATATATCTGGTGATATCTCGGGTGCTATTACAGATAGCGCAATAAATCAAAGTGAATTATCTGCAGGCGGCCCTGGCGCATGAATCTGTGCAGCGGGAACGAACTCGGACCACCAGGGGCCGAGAAAACCACCGTCTGATGGGGTCGGACACTCAGGGTCAGGGAAAAATCCAATATATATCTGGCGATATCTCGGGTGCTATTAGAGGTAGCGCAATAAATCAAAGTGCATTGTCTGCAGGAGGCCCTAGCGCATGAATCTGTGCCGAGAGAACGACCTCGGACCACCAGGGGCCGAGAAAACCACCGACACATGGGGCCGGACTGTCGGGGTCAAGGAAAAATCGAATATATATCTGGTGATATCTCGGGTGCTATTAGAGATTTCGAAATAAATCAAAGTGCATTGTCTGCAGGAGGCCCTGGCGCATGAATCTGTGCAGCAGGAACGACCTCGGACCACCAGGGGCCGAGAAAAAACCGTCTCATGGGGTCGGACTGTCAGAGCCAGGGAAAAATCCAATATATATCTGGTGATATCTCGGGTGCTATTAGAGATAGCGCAATAAATCAAAGTGCATTGTCTGCAGGAGGCCCTAGCGCATGAATCTGTGCAGCGGGAACGACCTCGGACCTCCAGGCGCCGAGAAAACCACCGTCTCATGGGTTCGGACCCTCAAGGTCAGGGAAGAATCCAATATATATCTGGTGATATCTCGGGTGCTATTACAGATAGCGCAATAAATCAAAGTGAATTATCTGCAGGCGGCCCTGGCGCATGAATCTGTGCAGCGGGAACGAACTCGGACCACCAGGGGCCGAGAAAACCACCGTCTGATGGGGTCGGACACTCAGGGTCAGGGAAAAATCCAATATATATCTGGCGATATCTCTGGTGCTATTAGAGGTGGCGCAATAAATCAAAGTGCATTGTCTGCAGGAGGCCCTAGCGCATGAATCTGTGCCGCGAGAACGACCCCGGACCACCAGGGGCCGAGAAAACCACCGACACATGGGGCCGGACTGTCGGGGTCAAGGAAAAATCGAATATATATCTGGTGATATCTCGGGTGCTATTAGAGATAGCGAAATAAATCAAAGTGCATTGTCTGCAGGCGGCCCTGGCGCATGAATCTGTGCAGCGGGAACGACCTCGGACCTCCAGGGGCCGAGAAAACCACCGTCTCATGGGTCCGGACACTCAGGGTCATGGGAAAATCAAATATTTATCTGGTGATATCTCGGGTGCTATTACAGATAGCGAAATAAATCAAAGTGCATTGTCTGTAGGAGGCCCTGGCGCATGAATCTGTGCAGCGGGAACGACCTCGGACCACCAGGGGCCGAGAACACGACCGTCTCATGGGGCCGGACACTCAGGGTCAGTGAAAAATCCAATATATATCTGGTGATATCTCGGGTGCTATTACAGATAGCGCAATAAATCAAAGTGCATTGTCTGTAGGAGGCCCTGGCGCATGAATCTGTGCAGCGGGAACGACCTCGGACCATCCAGGGGCCGAGGAAATTACGGATATTCGGAATCCGTCACCCAAGGTCATGTAAAAATCCAGCATATATATGGTGATATCTCGGGTGCTATTGCAGATAGCGCAATAAATCAAAGTAAATTATCTGCAGGGGGCCCTAGCGCATGAATCTGTGCAGCGGGAACGACCTCGGACCGCCAGGGGCCGAGAAAACCACAGTCTCATGGGGCCGGACACTCAGGGTCAGGGTAAAATCCAATATATATCTGGTGATATCTCGGGTGCTATTACAGATAGCGCAATAAATCAAAGTGCATTGTCTGTAGGAGGCCCTGTCGCATGAATCTGTGCAGCGGGAACGACCTCGGACGTCCATGGGCCGAGAAAACCACAGTCTCATGGGGCCGGACACTCAGGGTCAGGGTAAAATCCAATATATATCAGGTGATATCTCGGGTGCTATTACAGATAGCGCAATAAATCAAAGTGCATTGTCTGTAGGAGGCCCTGGCGCATGAATCTGTGCAGCGGGATATACCTCGGACCACCAGGGGCCGAGAAAACGACCGTCTCATGGGGCCGGACGCTCAGTGTCAGTGAAAAATCCAATATATATCTGGTGATATCTCGGGTGCTATTACAGATAGCGCAATAAATCAAAGTGCATTGTCTGTAGGAGGCCCTGGCGCATGAATCTGTGCAGCGGGAACGACCTCGGACCACCAGGGGCCGAAAAAACCACAGTATCATGGGGCCGGACACTCAGGGTCAGGGTAAAATCCAATATATATCTGGTGATATCTCGGGTGCTATTACAGATAGCGCAATAAATCAAAGTGCGTTGTCTGTAGGAGGCCCTGGCGCATGAATCTGTGCAGGGGGAACCACCTCGGACCACCAGGGGCCGAGAAAACCACAGTCTCATGGGGCCGGACACTCAGGGTCAGGGAAAATCCAATATATATCTGGTGATATCTCGAGTGCTATTAGAGATAGAGCAATAAACCAAAGTGAATTATTTGCAGGAGGCCCTGGCGCATGAATCTGTGCAGCGGGAACGACCTCGGACGTCCAGGGGGCGAGGAAACCACCGTCTCATGGGGCCGGACACTCAGGGTCAGGGAAAAATCCAATATATATCTGGTGAGATCTCGGGTGCTATTACAGATAGCGCAATAAATCAAAGTGCATTGTCTGTAGGAGTCCCTGGCGCATGAATCTGTGCAGCGGGAACGACCTAGGAACACCAGGGGCCGAGAAAACCACCGTGTCATGGGGCCGGACACTCAGTGTCAGTGAAAAATCCAATATATATCTGGTGATATCTCGGGTGCTATTACAGATAGCGCAATAAATCAAAGTGCATTGTCTGTAGGAGGCCCTGGCGCATGAATCTGTGCAGCGGGAACGACCTCGGACCACCAGGGGCCGAAAAAACCACAGTATCATGGGGCCGGACACTCAGGGTCAGGGTAAAATCCAATATATATCTGGTGATATCTCGGGTGCTATTACAGATAGCGCAATAAATCAAAGTGCGTTGTCTGTAGGAGGCCCTGGCGCATGAATCTGTGCAGGGGGAACCACCTCGGACGTCCATGGGCCGAGAAAACCACAGTCTCATGGGGCCGGACACTCAGGGTCAGGGTAAAATCCAATATATATCAGGTGATATCTCGGGTGCTATTACAGATAGCGCAATAAATCAAAGTGCATTGTCTGTAGGAGGCCCTGGCGCATGAATCTGTGCAGCGGGATATACCTCGGACCACCAGGGGCCGAGAAAACGACCGTCTCATGGGGCCGGACGCTCAGTGTCAGTGAAAAATCCAATATATATCTGGTGATATCTCGGGTGCTATTACAGATAGCGCAATAAATCAAAGTGCATTGTCTGTAGGAGGCCCTGGCGCATGAATCTGTGCAGCGGGAACGACCTCGGACCACCAGGGGCCGAAAAAACCACAGTATCATGGGGCCGGACACTCAGGGTCAGGGTAAAATCCAATATATATCTGGTGATATCTCGGGTGCTATTACAGATAGCGCAATAAATCAAAGTGCGTTGTCTGTAGGAGGCCCTGGCGCATGAATCTGTGCAGGGGGAACCACCTCGGACCACCAGGGGCCGAGAAAACCACAGTCTCATGGGGCCGGACACTCAGGGTCAGGGAAAATCCAATATATATCTGGTGATATCTCGAGTGCTATTAGAGATAGAGCAATAAACCAAAGTGAATTATTTGCAGGAGGCCCTGGCGCATGAATCTGTGCAGCGGGAACGACCTCGGACGTCCAGGGGGCGAGGAAACCACCGTCTCATGGGGCCGGACACTCAGGGTCAGGGAAAAATCCAATATATATCTGGTGAGATCTCGGGTGCTATTACAGATAGCGCAATAAATCAAAGTGCATTGTCTGTAGGAGTCCCTGGCGCATGAATCTGTGCAGCGGGAACGACCTAGGAACACCAGGGGCCGAGAAAACCACCGTGTCATGGGGCCGGACACTCAGGGTCAGTGAAAAATCCAATATATATCTGGTGATATCTCGGGTGCTATTACAGATAGCGCAATAAATCAAAGTGCGTTGTCTGTAGGAGGCCCTGGCGCATGAATCTGTGCAGGGGGAACCACCTCGGACCACCAGGGGCCGAGAAAACCACAGTCTCATGGGGCCGGACACTCAGGGTCAGGGAAAATCCAATATATATCTGGTGATATCTCGAGTGCTATTAGAGATAGAGCAATAAACCAAAGTGAATTATTTGCAGGAGGCCCTGGCGCATGAATCTGTGCAGCGGGAACGACCTCGGACGTCCAGGGGGCGAGGAAACCACCGTCTCATGGGGCCGGACACTCAGGGTCAGGGAAAAATCCAATATATATCTGGTGAGATCTCGGGTGCTATTACAGATAGCGCAATAAATCAAAGTGCATTGTCTGTAGGAGTCCCTGGCGCATGAATCTGTGCAGCGGGAACGACCTAGGAACACCAGGGGCCGAGAAAACCACCGTGTCATGGGGCCGGACACTCAGGGTCAGTGAAAAATCCAATATATATCTGGTGATATCTCGGGTGCTATTACAGATAGCGCAATAAATCAAAGTGCATTGTCTGTAGGAGGCCCTGGCGCATGAATCTGTGCAGCGGGAACGACCTCGGACCACCAGGGGCCGAAAAAACCACAGTATCATGGGGCCGGACACTCAGGGTCAGGGTAAAATCCAATATATATCTGGTGATATCTCGGGTGCTATTACAGATAGCGCAATAAATCAAAGTGCAGTGTCTGTAGGAGGCCCTGGCGCATGAATCTGTGCAGCGGGAACGACCTCGGACCACCAGGGGCCGAGAAAACCACAGTCTCATGGGGCCGGACACTCAGGGTCAGGGGAAAATCCAATATATATCTGGTGATATCTCGGGTGCTATTACAGATAGCGCAATAAACCAAAGTGCACTGTCTGTAGGAGGCCCTGGCGCATGAATCTGGGCAGCGGGAACGACCTCGGACCACCAGGGGCCGAGAAAACCACCGTCTCATGGGTCCGGACACTCAGGGTCAGGGGAAAATTCAATATATCTGGTGATATCTCGGGTGCTATTAGAGATAGCGCAATAAACCAAAGTGAATTATCTGCGGGAGGCCATGGCGCATGAATCTGTGCAGCGGGAACGACGTCGGACCACCAGGGGCAGAGAAAACCACAGTCTCATGGGGCCGGACACTCAGGGTCAGGGGAAAATTCAATATATATCTGGTGATATCTCGGGTGCTATTAGAGATAGCGCAATAAATCAAAGTGCATTGTCTGTAGGAGGCCCTGGCGCATGCAACGGTGCAGCGGGAACGACCTCCGACCACCAGGGGCCGAGTAAACCACCGTCTCATGGGGCCGGACACTCAGGGTCAGGGGAAAATCCAATATATATCTGGTGATATCTCGGGTGCTATTAGAGATAGCGCAATAAACCAAAGTGAATTATCAGCGGGAGGACATGGCACATGAATCTGTGCAGCGGGAACGACCTCGGACCACCAGGGGCCGAGAAAACCACAGTCTCATGGGGCCGGACACTCAGGGTCAGGGGAAAATTCAATATATATCTGGTGATATCTCGGGTGCTATTACAGATAGCACAATGCATCAAAGTGCATTGTCTGTAGGAGGCACTGGCGCATGAATCTGGGCAGCGGGTAGAACCTCGGACCACCAGGGGCCGAGAAAACCACCTTCTCATGGCGCCGGACACTCAGGGTCAGGGGAAAATCAAATATATATCTGGTGATATCTCGGGTGCTATTACAGATAGCGCAATAAATCAAAGTGCATAGTCTGCAGGAGGCCCTTGCGAATGAATCTGTACAGCGGGAACGACCTCGGACCACCAGGGGCCGAGAAAACCACCGTCTCTTGGGTCCGGACACTCAGGGTCAGGGGAAAATCCAATATATATCTGGTGATATCTCGGGTGCTATTACAGATAGCGCAATAAATCAAAGTGCATTGTCTGTAGGAGGCCCAGGCGCATGCAACAGTGCAGCGCGAACGACCTCCGACCACCAGGGGCCGAGTAAACCACCGTCTCATGGGCCCGGACACTCAGGGTCAGGGAAAAATCCAATATATATCTGGTGAAATCTCGGGTGCTATTACAGATAGCGCAATAAATCAAAGTGCATTGTCTGTAGGAGGCCCTGGCGCATGAATCTGGCCAGCGGGAACGACCTCGGACCACCATGGGCCGAGAAAACCACAGTCTCATGGGGCCGGACACTCAGGGTCAGGGTAAAATCCAATATATATCTGGTGATATCTCGGGTGCTATTACAGATAGCGCAATAAATCAAAGTGCATTGTCTGTAGGAGGCCCTGTCGCATGAATCTGTGCAGCGGGAACGACCTCGGACGTCCAGGGGCCGAGAAAACCACAGTCTCATGGGGCCGGACACTCAGGGTCAGGGGAAAATCCAATATATATCTGGTGATATCTCGGGTGCTATTACAGATAGCGCAATAAATCAAAGTGCATTGTCTGTAGGAGGCCCTGGCGCATGAATCTGTGCAGCGGGAACGACCTCGGACCACCAGGGGCCGAGAACACGACCGTCTCATGGGGCCGGACACTCAGGGTCAGAGAAAAATCCAATATATATCTGGTGATATCTCGGGTGCTATTACAGATAGCGCAATAAATCAAAGTGCATTGTCTGTAGGAGGCCCTGGCGCATGAATCTGTGCAGCGGGAACGACCTCGGACCATCCAGGGGCCGAGGAAATTACGGATATTCGGAATCCGTCACCCAAGGTCATGTAAAAATCCAGCATATATATGGTGATATCTCGGGTGCTATTGCAGATAGCGCAATAAATCAAAGTAAATTATCTGCAGGGGGCCCTAGCGCATGAATCTGTGCAGCGGGAACGACCTCGGACCGCCAGGGGCCGAGAAAACCACAGTCTCATGGGGCCGGACACTCAGGGTCAGGGTAAAATCCAATATATATCTGGTGATATCTCGGGTGCTATTACAGATAGCGCAATAAATCAAAGTGCATTGTCTGTAGGAGGCCCTGTCGCATGAATCTGTGCAGCGGGAACGACCTCGGACGTCCATGGGCCGAGAAAACCACAGTCTCATGGGGCCGGACACTCAGGGTCAGGGTAAAATCCAATATATATCAGGTGATATCTCGGGTGCTATTACAGATAGCGCAATAAATCAAAGTGCATTGTCTGTAGGAGGCCCTGGCGCATGAATCTGTGCAGCGGGATATACCTCGGACCACCAGGGGCCGAGAAAACGACCGTCTCATGGGGCCGGACGCTCAGTGTCAGTGAAAAATCCAATATATATCTGGTGATATCTCGGGTGCTATTACAGATAGCGCAATAAATCAAAGTGCATTGTCTGTAGGAGTCCCTGGCGCATGAATCTGTGCAGCGGGAACGACCTAGGAACACCAGGGGCCGAGAAAACCTCCGTGTCATGGGGCCGGACACTCAGGGTCAGTGAAAAATCCAATATATATCTGGTGATATCTCGGGTGCTATTACAGATAGCGCAATAAATCAAAGTGCATTGTCTGTAGGAGACCCTGGCGCATGAATCTGTGCAGCGGGATCGACCGCGGACCACCAGGGGCCGAGAAAACGACCGTCTCATGGGGCCGGACGCTCAGTGTCAGTGAAAAATCCAATATATATCTGGTGATATCTCGGGTGCTGTTACAGATAGCGCAATAAATTAAAGTTCATTGTCTGTAGGAGGCCCTGGGGCATGAATCTGTGCAGCGGGAACGACCTCGGACCACCAGGGGCCGAGAAAACCACAGTCTCATGGGGCCGGACACTCAGGGTCAGGGGAAAATCCAGTATATATCTGGTGATATCTTGGGTGCTATTGCAGATAGCGCACTAAATCAAAGTGCAGTGTCTGTAGGAGGCCCTGGCGCATGAATCTGTGCAGCGGGAACGACCTCGGACCACCAGGGGCCGAGAAAACCACAGTCTCATGGGGCCGGACACTCAGGGTCAGGGGAAAATCCAATATATATCTGGTGATATCTCGGGTGCTATCAGAGATAGCGCAATAAACCAAAGTGCATTGTCTGTAGGAGGCACTGGCGAATGAATCTGTGCCGCAGGAACGACCTCGGACCACCAGTGGCCGCGAAAATTACAGATATTCGGAATCCGTCAACCAAGGTCATGTAAAAATCCAGCATATATCTGGTGATATCTCGGGTGCTATTAGAGATAGCGCAATAAACCAAAGTGAATTATCTGCAGGTGGCCCTGGCGCATGCATCTGTGCAGCGGGAACGACCTCGGACCACCAGGGGCCGAGAAAACCACCGTCTCATGGGGCCGGAAACTCAGGGTCAGGGAAAAATCAAATATATAGCTGGTGATATCTCGGGTGCTATTACAGATAGCGCAATAAATCAAAGTGCATTGTCTGTAGGAGGCCCAGGCGAATGAATCTGGGCAGCGGGAACGATCTCGGACCACCAGGGGCCGAGAAAACCACCGTCTCATGGGGCCGGACAATCAGGGTCAGGGGAAAATCCAATATATATCTGGTGATATCTCGGGTGCTATTAGAGATAGCGCAATAAACCAAAGTGAATTATCTGCAATAGGCCCTGGCGCATGAATCTGTGCAGCGGGAACGACCTCGGACCACCAGGGGACGAGAAAGCGACCGTCTTATGGGGCCGGACACTCAGGGTCAGGGAAAAATCAAATATATATCTGATGATATATCGGGTGCTATTACAGATAGCGCGATAAATCAAAGTGCATTGTCTGTAGGAGGGCCTGGCGCATGAATCTGTGCAGCGGGAACGACCTCGGACCACCAGGGGCCGAAAAAACCACAGTATCATGGGGCCGGACACTCAGGGTCAGGGTAAAATCCAATATATATCTGGTGATATCTCGGGTGCTATTACAGATAGCGCAATAAATCAAAGTGCATTGTCTGTAGGAGGCCCTGGCGCATGAATCTGTGCAGCGGGAATGACCTCGCACCACCAGGGGCCGAGAACACGACCGTCTCATGGGGCCGGACACTCAGGGTCAGTGATAAATCCAATATATATCTGGTGATATCTCGGGTGCTATTACAGATAGCGCAATAAATCAAAGTGCAGTGTCTGTAGGAGGCCCTGGCGCATGAATCTGTGCAGCGGGAACGACCTCGGACCACCAGGGGCCGAGAAAACCACAGTCTCATGGGGCCGGACACTCAGGGTCAGGAGAAAATCCAATATATATCTGGTGATATCTCGGGTGCTATCAGAGATAGCGCAATAAACCAAAGTGCATTGTCTGTAGGGGGCACTGTCGAATGAATCTGTGCCGCAGGAACGACCTCGGACCACCAGTGGCCGAGAAAATTACAGATATTCGGAATCCGTCAACCAAGGTCATGTAAAAATCCAGCATATATCTGGTGATATCTCGGGTGCTATTACAGATAGCGCAATAAACCAAAGTGCTTTGTCTGCGGGAGGCCCTGGCGCATGAATCTGTGCAGCGGGAACGACCTCGGAACACCAGGGGCCGAGAAAACCACCGTGTCATGGGGCCGGACACTCAGGGTCAGTGAAAAATCCAATATATATCTGGTGATATCTCGGGTGCTATCAGAGATAGCGCAATAAACCAAAGTGCATTGTCTGTAGGAGGCACTGGCGAATGAATCTGTGCCGCAGGAACGACCTCGGACCACCAGTGGCCGCGAAAATTACAGATATTCGGAATCCGTCAACCAAGGTCATGTAAAAATCCAGCATATATCTGGTGATATCTCGGGTGCTATTAGAGATAGCGCAATAAACCAAAGTGAATTATCTGCAGGTGGCCCTGGCGCATGCATCTGTGCAGCGGGAACGACCTCGGACCACCAGGGGCCGAGAAAACCACCGTCTCATGGGGCCGGAAACTCAGGGTCAGGGAAAAATCAAATATATAGCTGGTGATATCTCGGGTGCTATTACAGATAGCGCAATAAATCAAAGTGCATTGTCTGTAGGAGGCCCAGGCGAATGAATCTGGGCAGCGGGAACGATCTCGGACCACCAGGGGCCGAGAAAACCACCGTCTCATGGGGCCGGACAATCAGGGTCAGGGGAAAATCCAATATATATCTGGTGATATCTCGGGTGCTATTACAGATAGCGCAATAAATCAAAGTGCATTGTCTGTAGGAGGCCCTGGCGCATGAATCTGTGCAGCGGGAACGACCTCGGACCACCAGGGGCCGAAAAAACCACAGTATCATGGGGCCGGACACTCAGGGTCAGGGTAAAATCCAATATATATCTGGTGATATCTCGGGTGCTATTACAGATAGCGCAATAAATCAAAGTGCATTGTCCGTAGGAGGCGCTGGCGCATGAATCTGTGCAGCGGGAACGACCTCGGACCACCAGGGGCCGAGAAAACCACAGTCTCATGGGGCCGGACACTCAGGGTCAGGGGAAAATCCAGTATATATCTGGTGATATCTCGGGTGCTATCAGAGATAGCGCAATAAATCAAAGTGCTTTGTCTGTAGGAGGCCCTGTCGCATGTATCTGGGCAGCGGGAACGACCTCGGACCACCAGGGGACGAGAAAGCCACCGTCTTATGGGGCCGGACACTCAGGGTCAGGGAAAATTCAAATATATATCTGGTGATATCTCGGGTGCTATTACAGATAGCGCAATAAATCAAAGGGCATTGTCTGCAGGAGGCCCTTGCGAATGAATCTGTTCAGCGGGAACGACCCCGGAACACCAGGGGCCGAGAAAACCACCGTCTCATGGGGCCGGACACTCAGGATCAGGGAAAAATCAAATATATATCTGATGATATCTCGGGTGCTACTACAGATAGCGCAATAAATCAAAGTGCTTTGTCTGCGGGAGGCCCTGGCGCATGAATCTGTGCAGCGGCAACGACCTCGGACAACCAGGGGCCGAGAAAACCACCGACACATGGGGCCGGACACTCAGGCTCAGGGAAAGATCCAATATGTATCTGGTGATATCTCGGGTGCTATTACAGATAGCGCAATAAATCAAAGTGCATTGTCCGTAGGAGGCGCTGGCGCATGAATCTGTGCAGCGGGAACGACCTCGGACAACCAGGGGCCGAGAAAACCACCGTCTCATGGGGCCGGACACTCAGGGTCAGGGAAAAATCAAATATATATCTGGTGATATCTCGGGTGCTATTACAGATAGCGCAATAAATCAAAGGGCATTGTCTGCAGGAGTCCCTTGCGAATGAATCTGTTCAGCGGGAACGACCTCGGATCACCAGGGGCCGAGAAAACCACCGTCTCATGGGGCCGGACACTCAGGGTCAGGGAAAAATCAAATATGTATCTGATGATATCTCGGGTGCTATTACAGATAGCGCGATAAATCAAAGTGCATTGTCTGTAGGAGGCCCTGGCGCATGAATCTGGTCTGCGGGAATGACCTCGGACCACCAGGGGCCGAGAAAACCACCGTCTCATGGGGCGGACTGTCAGGGTCAGGAAAAAATCCAATATATATCTGGTGATATCTCGGGTGCTATTACAGATAGCGCAATAAACCAAAGTGAATTATCTGCAGGATGCCCTGGCGCATGAATGTGTGCAGCGGGAACGTCCTCGGACCTCCAGGGGCCGAGACACCCACCGTCTCATGGGGCCGGACACTCAGGGTCAGGGTAAAATCCAATATATATCTGGTGATATCTCGGGTGCTATTACAGATAGCGCCATAAATCAAAGTGCATTGTCTGTAGGAGGGCCTGGCGCATGAATCTGTGCAGGGGGAACCACCTCGGACCACCAGGGGCCGAGAAAACGACCGTCTCATGGGGCCGGACACTCAGGGTCAGGGAAAATTCAAATATATATCTGGTGATATCTCGCGTGCTATTACAGATAGCGCAATAAATCAAAGGGCATTGTCTGCAGGAGGCCCTTGCGAATGAATCTGTTCAGCGGGAACGACCTCGGAACACCAGGGGCCGAGAAAACCACCGTCTCATGGGGCCGGACACTCAGGATCAGGGAAAAATCAAATATATATCTGATGATATCTCGGGTGCTACTACAGATAGCGCAATAAATCAAAGTGCTTTGTCTGCGGGAGGCCCTGGCGCATGAATCTGTGCAGCGGCAACGACCTCGGACAACCAGGGGCCGAGAAAACCACCGACACATGGGGCCGGACACTCAGGCTCAGGGAAAGATCCAATATGTATCTGGTGATATCTCGGGTGCTATTACAGATAGCGCAATAAATCAAAGTGCATTGTCCGTAGGAGGCGCTGGCGCATGAATCTGTGCAGCGGGAACGACCTCGGACAACCAGGGGCCGAGAAAACCACCGTCTCATGGGGCCGGACACTCAGGGTCAGGGAAAAATCAAATATATATCTGGTGATATCTCGGGTGCTATTACAGATAGCGCAATAAATCAAAGGGCATTGTCTGCAGGAGGCCCTTGCGAATGAATCTGTTCAGCGGGAACGACCTCGGATCACCAGGGGCCGAGAAAACCACCGTCTCATGGGGCCGGACACTCAGGGTCAGTGAAAAATCCAATATATATCTGGTGATATCTCGGGTGCTATTACAGATAGCGCAATAAATCAAAGTGCATTGTCTGTAGGAGGCCCTGGCGCATGAATCTGTGCAGCGGGAACGACCTCGCACCACCAGGGGCCGAGAACACGACCGTCTCATGGGGCCGGACACTCAGGGTCAGTGAAAAATCCAATATATATCTGGTGATATCTCGGGTGCTATTACAGATAGCGCAATAAATCAAAGTGCAGTGTCTGTAGGAGGCCCTGGCGCATGAATCTGTGCAGCGGGAACGACCTCGGACCACCAGGGGCCGAGAAAACCACAGTCTCATGGGGCCGGACACTCAGGGTCAGGGGAAAATCCAGTATATATCTGGTGATATCTCGGGTGCTATTAGAGATAGCGCAATAAACCAAAGTGAATTATCTGCAGGAGGCCCTGGCGCATGAATCTGTGCAGCGGGAACGACCTCGGACCACCAGGGGCCGAGAAAACCACAGTCTCATGGGGCCGGACACTCAGGGTCTGGGGAAAATGCAATATATATCTGGTGACATCTCGGGTGCTATCAGAGATAGCGCAATAAACCAAAGTGCATTGTCTGTAGGGGGCACTGTCGAATGAATCTGTGCCGCAGGAACGACCTCGGACCACCAGTGGCCGAGAAAATTACAGATATTCGGAATCCGTCAACCAAGGTCATGTAAAAATCCAGCATATATCTGGTGATATCTCGGGTGCTATTACAGATAGCGCAATAAACCAAAGTGCTTTGTCTGCGGGAGGCCCTGGCGCATGAATCTGTGCAGCGGCAACGACCTCGGAAAACCTGGGGCCGAGAAAACCACCGACACATGGGGCCGGACACTCAGGGTCAGGGAAAAATCCAATATATATCTGGTGATATCTCGGGTGCTATTACAGATAGCGCAATAAATCAAAGGGCATTGTCTGCAGGAGGCCCTGGCGCATGAATCTGTGCAGCGGGAACGACCTCGGAACACCAGGGGCCGAGAAAACCACCGTCTCATGGGGCCGGACACTCAGGATCAGGGAAAAATCAAATATATATCTGATGATATCTCGGGTGCTACTACAGATAGCGCAATAAATCAAAGTGCTTTGTCTGCGGGAGGCCCTGGCGCATGAATCTGTGCAGCGGCAACGACCTCGGACAACCAGGGGCCGAGAAAACCACCGACACATGGGGCCGGACACTCAGGCTCAGGGAAAGATCCAATATGTATCTGGTGATATCTCGGGTGCTATTACAGATAGCGCAATAAATCAAAGTGCATTGTCCGTAGGAGGCGCTGGCGCATGAATCTGTGCAGCGGGAACGACCTCGGACAACCAGGGGCCGAGAAAACCACCGTCTCATGGGGCCGGACACTCAGGGTCAGGGAAAAATCAAATATATATCTGGTGATATCTCGGGTGCTATTACAGATAGCGCAATAAATCAAAGGGCATTGTCTGCAGGAGGCCCTTGCGAATGAATCTGTTCAGCGGGAACGACCTCGGATCACCAGGGGCCGAGAAAACCACCGTCTCATGGGGCCGGACACTCAGGGTCAGTGAAAAATCCAATATATATCTGGTGATATCTCGGGTGCTATTACAGATAGCGCAATAAATCAAAGTGCATTGTCTGTAGGAGGCCCTGGCGCATGAATCTGTGCAGCGGGAACGACCTCGCACCACCAGGGGCCGAGAACACGACCGTCTCATGGGGCCGGACACTCAGGGTCAGTGAAAAATCCAATATATATCTGGTGATATCTCGGGTGCTATTACAGATAGCGCAATAAATCAAAGTGCAGTGTCTGTAGGAGGCCCTGGCGCATGAATCTGTGCAGCGGGAACGACCTCGGACCACCAGGGGCCGAGAAAACCACAGTCTCATGGGGCCGGACACTCAGGGTCAGGGGAAAATCCAGTATATATCTGGTGATATCTCGGGTGCTATTAGAGATAGCGCAATAAACCAAAGTGAATTATCTGCAGGAGGCCCTGGCGCATGAATCTGTGCAGCGGGAACGACCTCGGACCACCAGGGGCCGAGAAAACCACAGTCTCATGGGGCCGGACACTCAGGGTCTGGGGAAAATGCAATATATATCTGGTGATATCTCGGGTGCTATCAGAGATAGCGCAATAAACCAAAGTGCATTGTCTGTAGGGGGCACTGTCGAATGAATCTGTGCCGCAGGAACGACCTCGGACCACCAGTGGCCGAGAAAATTACAGATATTCGGAATCCGTCAACCAAGGTCATGTAAAAATCCAGCATATATCTGGTGATATCTCGGGTGCTATTACAGATAGCGCAATAAACCAAAGTGCTTTGTCTGCGGGAGGCCCTGGCGCATGAATCTGTGCAGCGGCAACGACCTCGGAAAACCTGGGGCCGAGAAAACCACCGACACATGGGGCCGGACACTCAGGGTCAGGGAAAAATCCAATATATATCTGGTGATATCTCGGGTGCTATTACAGATAGCGCAATAAATCAAAGGGCATTGTCTGCAGGAGGCCCTGGCGCATGAATCTGTGCAGCGGGAACGACCTCGGAACACCAGGGGCCGAGAAAACCACCGTCTCATGGGGCCGGACACTCAGGATCAGGGAAAAATCAAATATATATCTGATGATATCTCGGGTGCTACTACAGATAGCGCAATAAATCAAAGTGCTTTGTCTGCGGGAGGCCCTGGCGCATGAATCTGTGCAGCGGCAACGACCTCGGACAACCAGGGGCCGAGAAAACCACCGACACATGGGGCCGGACACTCAGGCTCAGGGAAAGATCCAATATGTATCTGGTGATATCTCGGGTGCTATTACAGATAGCGCAATAAATCAAAGTGCATTGTCCGTAGGAGGCGCTGGCGCATGAATCTGTGCAGCGGGAACGACCTCGGACAACCAGGGGCCGAGAAAACCACCGTCTCATGGGGCCGGACACTCAGGGTCAGGGAAAAATCAAATATATATCTGGTGATATCTCGGGTGCTATTACAGATAGCGCAATAAATCAAAGGGCATTGTCTGCAGGAGTCCCTTGCGAATGAATCTGTTCAGCGGGAACGACCTCGGGTCACCAGGGGCCGAGAAAACCACCGTCTCATGGGGCGGACTGTCAGGGTCAGTGTAAAATCCAATATATATCTGGTGATATCTCGGGTGCTATTACAGATAGCGCCATAAATCAAAGTGCATTGTCTGTAGGAGGCCCTGGCGCATGAATCTGTGCAGCGGGAACGACCTCGGAACACCAGGGGCCGAGAAAACCACCGTGTCATGGGGCCGGACACTCAGGGTCAGTGAAAAATCCAATATATATCTGGTGATATCTCGGGTGCTATTACAGATAGCGCAATAAATCAAAGTGCATTGTCTGTAGGAGGCCCTGGCGCATGAATCTGTGCAGCGGGATATACCTCGGACCACCAGGGGCCGAGAAAACGACCGTCTCATGGGGCCGGACGCTCAGTGTCAGTGAAAAATCCAATATATATCTGGTGATATCTCGGGTGCTATTACAGATAGCGCAATAAATCAATGTGCATTGTCTGTAGGAGGCCCTGGCGCATGAATCTGTGCAGCGGGAACGACCTCGGACCACCAGGGGCCGAAAAAACCACAGTATCATGGGGCCGGACACTCAGGGTCAGGGTAAAATCCAATATATATCTGGTGATATCTCGGGTGCTATTACAGATAGCGCAATAAATCAAAGTTCATTGTCTGTAGGAGGCCCTGGGGCATGAATCTGTGCAGCGGGAACGACCTCGGACCACCAGGGGCCGAGAAAACCACAGTCTCATGGGGCCGGACACTCAGGGTCAGGGGAAAATCCAGTATATATCTGGTGATATCTTGGGTGCTATTGCAGATAGCGCACTAAATCAAAGT
Source organism: Nomia melanderi (assembly GCF_051020985.1). Taxonomy (NCBI): domain Eukaryota; kingdom Metazoa; phylum Arthropoda; class Insecta; order Hymenoptera; family Halictidae; genus Nomia; species Nomia melanderi. Next base: position 1,542,515 of record NW_027475145.1, on the reverse strand, counting down.
GCAGTGTCTGTAGGAGGCCCTGGCGCATGAATCTGTGCAGCGGGAACGACCTCGGACCACCAGGGGCCGAGAAAACCACAGTCTCATGGGGCCGGACACTCAGGGTCAGGGGAAAATCCAATATATATCTGGTGATATCTCGGGTGCTATCAGAGATAGCGCAATAAACCAAAGTGCATTGTCTGTAGGAGGCACTGGCGAATGAATCTGTGCCGCAGGAACGACCTCGGACCACCAGTGGCCGAGAAAATTACAGATATTCGGAAACCGTCAACCAAGGTCATGTAAAAATCCAGCATATATCTGGTGATATCTCGGGTGCTATTAGAGATAGCGCAATAAACCATAGTGAATTATCTGCGGGTGGCCCTGGCGCATGCATCTGTGCAGCGGGAACGACCTCGGACCACCAGGGGCCGAGAAAACCACCGTCTCATGGGGCCGGAAACTCAGGGTCAGGGAAAAATCAAATATATAGCTGGTGATATCTCGGGTGCTATTACAGATAGCGCAATAAATCAAAGTGCATTGTCTGTAGGAGGCCCAGGCGAATGAATCTGGGCAGCGGGAACGATCTCGGTCCACCAGGGGCCGAGAAAACCACCGTCTCATGGGGCCGGACAATCAGGGTCAGGGGAAAATCCAATATATATCTGGTGATATCTCGGGTGCTATTAGAGATAGCGCAATAAACCAAAGTGAATTATCTGCAATAGGCCCTGGCGCATGAATCTGTGCAGCGGGAACGACCTCGGACCACCAGGGGACGAGAAAGCGACCGTCTTATGGGGCCGGACACTCAGGGTCAGGGAAAAATCAAATATATATCTGATGATATATCGGGTGCTATTACAGATAGCGCGATAAATCAAAGTGCATTGTCTGTAGCAGGCCCTGGCGCATGAATCTGGGCTGCGGGAATGACCTCGGACCACCAGGGGCCGAGAAAACCACAGTCTCATGGGGCCGGACACTCAGGGTCAGGGGAAAATCCAATATATATCTGGTGATATCTCGGGTGCTATTACAGATAGCGCAATAAACCAAAGTGAATTATCTGCAGGATGCCCTGGCGCATGAATGTGTGCAGCGGGAACGTCCTCGGACCTCCAGGGGCCGAGACACCCACCGTCTCATGGGGCGGGACACTCAGGGTCAGGGTAAAATCCAATATATATCTGGTGATATCTCGGGTGCTATTACAGATAGCGCAATAAATCAAAGTGCATTGTCTGTAGGAGTCCCTGGCGCATGAATCTGTGCAGCGGGAACGACCTAGGAACACCAGGGGCCGAGAAAACCACCGTGTCATGGGGCCGGACACTCAGGGTCAGTGAAAAATCCAATATATATCTGGTGATATCTCGGGTGCTATTACAGATAGCGCAATAAATCAAAGTGCATTGTCTGTAGGAGACCCTGGCGCATGAATCTGTGCAGCGGGAACGACCTCGGACCACCAGGGGCCGAGAAAACGACCGTCTCATGGGGCCGGACGCTCAGTGTCAGTGAAAAATCCAATATATATCTGGTGATATCTCGGGTGCTATTACAGATAGCGCAATAAATCAAAGTTCATTGTCTGTAGGAGGCCCTGGGGCATGAATCTGTGCAGCGGGAACGACCTCGGACCACCAGGGGCCGAGAAAACCACAGTCTCATGGGGCCGGACACTCAGGGTCAGGGGAAAATCCAGTATATATCTGGTGATATCTCGGGTGCTATCAGAGATAGCGCAATAAATCAAAGTGCTTTGTCTGTAGGAGGCCCTGTCGCATGTATCTGGGCAGCGGGAACGACCTCGGACCACCAGGGGACGAGAAAGCCACCGTCTTATGGGGCCGGACACTCAGGGTCAGGGAAAATTCAAATATATATCTGGTGATATCTCGGGTGCTATTACAGATAGCGCAATAAATCAAAGGGCATTGTCTGCAGGAGGCCCTTGCGAATGAATCTGTTCAGCGGGAACGACCCCGGAACACCAGGGGCCGAGAAAACCACCGTCTCATGGGGCCGGACACTCAGGATCAGGGAAAAATCAAATATATATCTGATGATATCTCGGGTGCTACTACAGATAGCGCAATAAATCAAAGTGCTTTGTCTGCGGGAGGCCCTGGCGCATGAATCTGTGCAGCGGCAACGACCTCGGACAACCAGGGGCTGAGAAAACCACCGACACATGGGGCCGGACACTCAGGCTCAGGGAAAGATCCAATATGTATCTGGTGATATCTCGGGTGCTATTACAGATAGCGCAATAAATCAAAGTGCATTGTCCGTAGGAGGCGCTGGCGCATGAATCTGTGCAGCGGGAACGACCTCGGACAACCAGGGGCCGAGAAAACCACCGTCTCATGGGGCCGGACACTCAGGGTCAGGGAAAAATCAAATATGTATCTGATGATATCTCGGGTGCTATTACAGATAGCGCGATAAATCAAAGTGCATTGTCTGTAGGAGGCCCTGGCGCATGAATCTGGGCTGCGGGAATGACCTCGGACCACCAGGGGCCGAGAAAACCACCGTCTCATGGGGCGGACTGTCAGGGTCAGGAAAAAATCCAATATATATCTGGTGATATCTCGGGTGCTATTACAGATAGCGCAAAAAACCAAAGTGAATTATCTGCAGGATGCCCTGGCGCATGAATGTGTGCAGCGGGAACGTCCTCGGACCTCCAGGGGCCGAGACACCCACCGTCTCATGGGGCCGGACACTCAGGGTCAGGGTAAAATCCAATATATATCTGGTGATATCTCGGGTGCTATTACAGATAGCGCCATAAATCAAAGTGCATTGTCTGTAGGAGGGCCTGGCGCATGAATCTGTGCAGGGGGAACCACCTCGGACCACCAGGGGCCGAGAAAACGACCGTCTCATGGGGCCGGACACTCAGGGTCAGTGAAAAATCCAATATATATCTGGTGATATCTCGGGTGCTATTACAGATAGCGCAATAAATCAAAGTGCATTGTCTGTAGGAGGCCCTGGCGCATGAATCTGTGCAGCGGGAACGACCTCGCACCACCAGGGGCCGAGAACACGACCGTCTCATGGGGCCGGACACTCAGGGTCAGTGAAAAATCCAATATATATCTGGTGATATCTCGGGTGCTATTACAGATAGCGCAATAAATCAAAGTGCAGTGTCTGTAGGAGGCCCTGGCGCATGAATCTGTGCAGCGGGAACGACCTCGGACCACCAGGGGCCGAGAAAACCACAGTCTCATGGGGCCGGACACTCAGGGTCTGGGGAAAATGCAATATATATCTGGTGATATCTCGGGTGCTATCAGAGATAGCGCAATAAATCAAAGTGCTTTGTCTGTAGGAGGCCCTGTCGCATGTATCTGGGCAGCGGGAACGACCTCGGACCACCAGGGGACGAGAAAGCCACCGTCTTATGGGGCCGGACACTCAGGGTCAGGGAAAATTCAAATATATATCTGGTGATATCTCGCGTGCTATTACAGATAGCGCAATAAATCAAAGGGCATTGTCTGCAGGAGGCCCTTGCGAATGAATCTGTTCAGCGGGAACGACCTCGGAACACCAGGGGCCGAGAAAACCACCGTCTCATGGGGCCGGACACTCAGGATCAGGGAAAAATCAAATATATATCTGGTGATATCTCGGGTGCTATTACAGATAGCGCCATAAATCAAAGTGCATTGTCTGTAGGAGGGCCTGGCGCATGAATCTGTGCAGGGGGAACCACCTCGGACCACCAGGGGCCGAGAAAACGACCGTCTCATGGGGCCGGACACTCAGGGTCAGGGGAAAATCCAATATATATCTGGTGATATCTCGGGTGCTATCAGAGATAGCGCAATAAACCAAAGTGCATTGTCTGTAGGAGGCACTGGCGAATGAATCTGTGCCGCAGGAACGACCTCGGACCACCAGTGGCCGAGAAAATTACAGATATTCGGAAACCGTCAACCAAGGTCATGTAAAAATCCAGCATATATCTGGTGATATCTCGGGTGCTATTAGAGATAGCGCAATAAACCATAGTGAATTATCTGCGGGTGGCCCTGGCGCATGCATCTGTGCAGCGGGAACGACCTCGGACCACCAGGGGCCGAGAAAACCACCGTCTCATGGGGCCGGAAACTCAGGGTCAGGGAAAAATCAAATATATAGCTGGTGATATCTCGGGTGCTATTACAGATAGCGCAATAAATCAAAGTGCATTGTCTGTAGGAGGCCCAGGCGAATGAATCTGGGCAGCGGGAACGATCTCGGTCCACCAGGGGCCGAGAAAACCACCGTCTCATGGGGCCGGACAATCAGGGTCAGGGGAAAATCCAATATATATCTGGTGATATCTCGGGTGCTATTAGAGATAGCGCAATAAACCAAAGTGAATTATCTGCAATAGGCCCTGGCGCATGAATCTGTGCAGCGGGAACGACCTCGGACCACCAGGGGACGAGAAAGCGACCGTCTTATGGGGCCGGACACTCAGGGTCAGGGAAAAATCAAATATATATCTGATGATATATCGGGTGCTATTACAGATAGCGCGATAAATCAAAGTGCATTGTCTGTAGCAGGCCCTGGCGCATGAATCTGGGCTGCGGGAATGACCTCGGACCACCAGGGGCCGAGAAAACCACAGTCTCATGGGGCCGGACACTCAGGGTCAGGGGAAAATCCAATATATATCTGGTGATATCTCGGGTGCTATTACAGATAGCGCAATAAACCAAAGTGAATTATCTGCAGGATGCCCTGGCGCATGAATGTGTGCAGCGGGAACGTCCTCGGACCTCCAGGGGCCGAGACACCCACCGTCTCATGGGGCCGGACACTCAGGGTCAGGGTAAAATCCAATATATATCTGGTGATATCTCGGGTGCTATTACAGATAGCGCAATAAATCAAAGTGCATTGTCTGTAGGAGTCCCTGGCGCATGAATCTGTGCAGCGGGAACGACCTAGGAACACCAGGGGCCGAGAAAACCACCGTGTCATGGGGCCGGACACTCAGGGTCAGTGAAAAATCCAATATATATCTGGTGATATCTCGGGTGCTATTACAGATAGCGCAATAAATCAAAGTGCATTGTCTGTAGGAGACCCTGGCGCATGAATCTGTGCAGCGGGAACGACCTCGGACCACCAGGGGCCGAGAAAACGACCGTCTCATGGGGCCGGACGCTCAGTGTCAGTGAAAAATCCAATATATATCTGGTGATATCTCGGGTGCTATTACAGATAGCGCAATAAATCAAAGTTCATTGTCTGTAGGAGGCCCTGGGGCATGAATCTGTGCAGCGGGAACGACCTCGGACCACCAGGGGCCGAGAAAACCACAGTCTCATGGGGCCGGACACTCAGGGTCAGGGGAAAATCCAGTATATATCTGGTGATATCTCGGGTGCTATCAGAGATAGCGCAATAAATCAAAGTGCTTTGTCTGTAGGAGGCCCTGTCGCATGTATCTGGGCAGCGGGAACGACCTCGGACCACCAGGGGACGAGAAAGCCACCGTCTTATGGGGCCGGACACTCAGGGTCAGGGAAAATTCAAATATATATCTGGTGATATCTCGGGTGCTATTACAGATAGCGCAATAAATCAAAGGGCATTGTCTGCAGGAGGCCCTTGCGAATGAATCTGTTCAGCGGGAACGACCCCGGAACACCAGGGGCCGAGAAAACCACCGTCTCATGGGGCCGGACACTCAGGATCAGGGAAAAATCAAATATATATCTGATGATATCTCGGGTGCTACTACAGATAGCGCAATAAATCAAAGTGCTTTGTCTGCGGGAGGCCCTGGCGCATGAATCTGTGCAGCGGCAACGACCTGGGACAACCAGGGGCTGAGAAAACCACCGACACATGGGGCCGGACACTCAGGCTCAGGGAAAGATCCAATATGTATCTGGTGATATCTCGGGTGCTATTACAGATAGCGCAATAAATCAAAGTGCATTGTCCGTAGGAGGCGCTGGCGCATGAATCTGTGCAGCGGGAACGACCTCGGACAACCAGGGGCCGAGAAAACCACCGTCTCATGGGGCCGGACACTCAGGGTCAGGGAAAAATCAAATATATATCTGGTGATATCTCGGGTGCTGTTACAGATAGCGCAATAAATCAAAGGGCATTGTCTGCAGGAGTCCCTTGCGAATGAATCTGTTCAGCGGGAACGACCTCGGATCACCAGGGGCCGAGAAAACCACCGTCTCATGGGGCCGGACACTCAGGGTCAGGGAAAAATCAAATATGTATCTGATGATATCTCGGGTGCTATTACAGATAGCGCGATAAATCAAAGTGCATTGTCTGTAGGAGGCCCTGGCGCATGAATCTGGGCTGCGGGAATGACCTCGGACCACCAGGGGCCGAGAAAACCAACGTCTCATGGGGCGGACTGTCAGGGTCAGGAAAAAATCCAATATATATCTGGTGATATCTCGGGTGCTATTACAGATAGCGCAAAAAACCAAAGTGAATTATCTGCAGGATGCCCTGGCGCATGAATGTGTGCAGCGGGAACGTCCTCGGACCTCCAGGGGCCGAGACACCCACCGTCTCATGGGGCCGGACACTCAGGGTCAGGGTAAAATCCAATATATATCTGGTGATATCTCGGGTGCTATTACAGATAGCGCCATAAATCAAAGTGCATTGTCTGTAGGAGGGCCTGGCGCATGAATCTGTGCAGGGGGAACCACCTCGGACCACCAGGGGCCGAGAAAACGACCGTCTCATGGGGCCGGACACTCAGGGTCAGTGAAAAATCCAATATATATCTGGTGATATCTCGGGTGCTATTACAGATAGCGCAATAAATCAAAGTGCATTGTCTGTAGGAGGCCCTGGCGCATGAATCTGTGCAGCGGGAACGACCTCGCACCACCAGGGGCCGAGAACACGACCGTCTCATGGGGCCGGACACTCAGGGTCAGTGAAAAATCCAATATATATCTGGTGATATCTCGGGTGCTATTACAGATAGCGCAATAAATCAAAGTGCAGTGTCTGTAGGAGGCCCTGGCGCATGAATCTGTGCAGCGGGAACGACCTCGGACCACCAGGGGCCGAGAAAACCACAGTCTCATGGGGCCGGACACTCAGGGTCTGGGGAAAATGCAATATATATCTGGTGATATCTCGGGTGCTATCAGAGATAGCGCAATAAATCAAAGTGCTTTGTCTGTAGGAGGCCCTGTCGCATGTATCTGGGCAGCGGGAACGACCTCGGACCACCAGGGGACGAGAAAGCCACCGTCTTATGGGGCCGGACACTCAGGGTCAGGGAAAATTCAAATATATATCTGGTGATATCTCGCGTGCTATTACAGATAGCGCAATAAATCAAAGGGCATTGTCTGCAGGAGGCCCTTGCGAATGAATCTGTTCAGCGGGAACGACCTCGGAACACCAGGGGCCGAGAAAACCACCGTCTCATGGGGCCGGACACTCAGGATCAGGGAAAAATCAAATATATATCTGGTGATATCTCGGGTGCTATTACAGATAGCGCCATAAATCAAAGTGCATTGTCTGTAGGAGGGCCTGGCGCATGAATCTGTGCAGGGGGAACCACCTCGGACCACCAGGGGCCGAGAAAACGACCGTCTCATGGGGCCGGACACTCAGGGTCAGTGAAAAATCCAATATATATCTGGTGATATCTCGGGTGCTATTACAGATAGCGCAATAAATCAAAGTGCATTGTCTGTAGGAGGCCCTGGCGCATGAATCTGTGCAGCGGGAACGACCTCGCACCACCAGGGGCCGAGAACACGACCGTCTCATGGGGCCGGACACTCAGGGTCAGTGAAAAATCCAATATATATCTGGTGATATCTCGGGTGCTATTACAGATAGCGCAATAAATCAAAGTGCAGTGTCTGTAGGAGGCCCTGGCGCATGAATCTGTGCAGCGGGAACGACCTCGGACCACCAGGGGCCGAGAAAACCACAGTCTGATGGGGCCGGACACTCAGGGTCAGGGGAAAATCCAGTATATATCTGGTGATATCTCGGGTGCTATAAGAGATAGCGCAATAAACCAAAGTGAATTATCTGCAGGAGGCCCTGGCGCATGAATCTGTGCAGCGGGAACGACCTCGGACCACCAGGGGCCGAGAAAACCACAGTCTCATGGGGCCGGACACTCAGGGTCTGGGGAAAATGCAATATATATCTGGTGATATCTCGGGTGCTATCAGAGATAGCGCAATAAATCAAAGTGCATTGTCCGTAGGAGGCGCTGGCGCATGAATCTGTGCAGCGGGAACGACCTCGGACCACCAGCGGACGAGAAAGCCACCGTCTTATGGGGCCGGACACTCAGGGTCAGGGAAAATTCAAATATATATCTGGTGATATCTCGCGTGCTATTACAGATAGCGCAATAAATCAAAGGGCATTGTCTGCAGGAGGCCCTTGCGAATGAATCTGTTCAGCGGGAACGACCTCGGAACACCAGGGGCCGAGAAAACCACCGTCTCATGGGGCCGGACACTCAGGATCAGGGAAAAATCAAATATATATCTGATGATATCTCGGGTGCTACTACAGATAGCGCAATAAATCAAAGTGCTTTGTCTGCGGGAGGCCCTGGCGCATGAATCTGTGCAGCGGGAACGACCTCGGACCACCAGGGGCCGAGAAAACCACAGTCTCATGGGGCCGGACACTCAGGGTCTGGGGAAAATGCAATATATATCTGGTGATATCTCGGGTGCTATCAGAGATAGCGCAATAAATCAAAGTGCATTGTCCGTAGGAGGCGCTGGCGCATGAATCTGTGCAGCGGGAACGACCTCGGACCACCAGCGGACGAGAAAGCCACCGTCTTATGGGGCCGGACACTCAGGGTCAGGGAAAATTCAAATATATATCTGGTGATATCTCGCGTGCTATTACAGATAGCGCAATAAATCAAAGGGCATTGTCTGCAGGAGGCCCTTGCGAATGAATCTGTTCAGCGGGAACGACCTCGGAACACCAGGGGCCGAGAAAACCACCGTCTCATGGGGCCGGACACTCAGGATCAGGGAAAAATCAAATATATATCTGATGATATCTCGGGTGCTACTACAGATAGCGCAATAAATCAAAGTGCTTTGTCTGCGGGAGGCCCTGGCGCATGAATCTGTGCAGCGGCAACGACCTCGGACAACCAGGGGCCGAGAAAACCACCGACACATGGGGCCGGACACTCAGGCTCAGGGAAAGATCCAATATGTATCTGGTGATATCTCGGGTGCTATTACAGATAGCGCAATAAATCAAAGTGCATTGTCCGTAGGAGGCGCTGGCGCATGAATCTGTGCAGCGGGAACGACCTCGGACAACCAGGGGCCGAGAAAACCACCGTCTCATGGGGCCGGACACTCAGGGTCAGGGAAAAATCAAATATATATCTGGTGATATCTCGGGTGCTATTACAGATAGCGCAATAAATCAAAGGGCATTGTCTGCAGGGGGCCCTTGCGAATGAATCTGTTCAGCGGGAACGACCTCGGATCACCAGGGGCCGAGAAAACCACCGTCTCATGGGGCCGGACACTCAGGGTCAGTGAAAAATCCAATATATATCTGGTGATATCTCGGGTGCTATTACAGATAGCGCAATAAATCAAAGTGCATTGTCTGTAGGAGGCCCTGGCGCATGAATCTGTGCAGCGGGAACGACCTCGCACCACCAGGGGCCGAGAACACGACCGTCTCATGGGGCCGGACACTCAGGGTCAGTGAAAAATCCAATATATATCTGGTGATATCTCGGGTACTATTACAGATAGCGCAATAAATCAAAGTGCAGTGTCTGTAGGAGGCCCTGGCGCATGAATCTGTGCAGCGGGAACGACCTCGGACCACCAGGGGCCGAGAAAACCACAGTCTCATGGGGCCGGACACTCAGGGTCAGGGGAAAATCCAGTATATATCTGGTGATATCTCGGGTGCTATTAGAGATAGCGCAATAAACCAAAGTGAATTATCTGCAGGAGGCCCTGGCGCATGAATCTGTGCAGCGGGAACGACCTCGGACCACCAGGGGCCGAGAAAACCACAGTCTCATGGGGCCGGACACTCAGGGTCTGGGGAAAATGCAATATATATCTGGTGATATCTCGGGTGCTATCAGAGATAGCGCAATAAATCAAAGTGCTTTGTCTGTAGGAGGCCCTGTCGCATGTATCTGGGCAGCGGGAACGACCTCGGACCACCAGGGGACGAGAAAACCACCGTCTCATGGGGCCGGACACTCAGGATCAGGGAAAAATCAAATATATATCTGATGATATCTCGGGTGCTACTACAGATAGCGCAATGAATCAAAGTGCTTTGTCTGCGGGAGGCCCTGGCGCATGAATCTGTGCAGCGGCAACGACCTCGGACAACCAGGGGCCGAGAAAACCACCGTCTCATGGGGCCGGACACTCAGGGTCAGGGAAAATTCAAATATATATCTGGTGATATCTCGGGTGCTATTACAGATAGCGCAATAAATCAAAGGGCATTGTCTGCAGGAGGCCCTTGCGAATGAATCTGTTCAGCGGGAACGACCTCGGAACACCAGGGGCCGAGAAAACCACCGTCTCATGGGGCCGGACACTCAGGGTCAGGGAAAAATCAAATATATATCTGGTGATATCTCGGGTGCTATTACAGATAGCGCAATAAATCAAAGGGCATTGTCTGCAGGAGGCCCTTGCGAATGAATCTGTTCAGCGGGAACGACCTCGGAACACCAGGGGCCGAGAAAACCACCGTCTCATGGGGCCGGACACTCAGGGTCAGGGAAAAATCAAATATGTATCTGATGATATCTCGGGTGCTATTAGAGATAGCGCAATAAACCAAAGTGAATTATCTGCAGGAGGCCCTGGCGCATGAATCTGTGCAGCGGGAACGACCTCGGACCACCAGGGGCCGAGAAAACCACAGTCTCATGGGGCCGGACACTCAGGGTCTGGGGAAAATGCAATATATATCTGGTGATATCTCGGGTGCTATCAGAGATAGCGCAATAAATCAAAGTGCTTTGTCTGTAGGAGGCCCTGGCGCATGAATCTGTGCAGCGGGAACGACCTCGGACCAGCAGGGGCCGAGAAAACCACAGTCTCATGGGGCCGGACACTCAGGGTCAGGGGAAAATCCAGTATATATCTGGTGATATCTCGGGTGCTATTAGAGATAGCGCAATAAATCAAAGTGCATTGTCCGTAGGAGGCCCTGGCACATGAATCTGTGCCGCGGGAACGACCTCGGACCACCAGGGGCCGAGACGACCACCGTCTCATGGGGCCGGACACTCAGGGTCAGGGGAAAATCCAATATATATCTGGTGATATCTCGGGTGCTATTACAGATAGCGCAATAAATCAAAGTGCGTTGTCTGTAGGAGGCCCTGGCGCATGAATCTGTGCAGGGGGAACCACCTCGGACCACCAGGGGCCGAGAAAACGACCGTCTCATAGTGCCGGACACTCAGGGTCAGTGAAAAATCCAATATATATCTGGTGATATCTCGGGTGCTATTACAGATAGCGCAATAAATCAAAGTCCATTGTCTGTAGGAGGCCCTGGCGCATGAATCTGTGCAGCGGGAACGACCTCGCACCACCAGGGGCAGAGAACACGACCGTCTCATGGGGCCGGACACTCAGGGTCAGTGAAAAATCCAATATATATCTGGTGATATCTCGGGTGCTATTACAGATAGCGCAATAAATCAAAGTGCAGTGTCTGTAGGAGGCCCTGGCGCATGAATCTGTGCAGCGGGAACGACCTCGGACCAGCAGGGGCCGAGAAAACCACAGTCTCATGGGGCCGGACACTCAGGGTCAGGGGAAAATCCAGTATATATCTGGTGATATCTCGGGTGCTATTAGAGATAGCGCAATAAATCAAAGTGCATTGTCCGTAGGAGGCCCTGGCGCATGAATCTGTGCCGCGGGAACGACCTCGGACCACCAGGGGCCGAGACGACCACCGTCTCATGGGGCCGGACACTCAGGGTCAGGGGAAAATCCAATATATATCTGGTGATATCTCGGGTGCTATTACAGATAGCGCAATAAATCAAAGTGCATTGTCTGTAGGAGGCCCTGGCGCATGAATCTGTGCAGCGGGAACGATCTCGGACCACCAGGGGCCGAGAAAACCACAGTCTCATGGGGCCGGACACTCAGGGTCAGGGGAAAATCCAATATATATCTGGTGATATCTCGGGTGCTATTACAGATAGCGCAATAAACCAAAGTGCATTGTCTGTAGGAGGCCCAGGCGAATGAATCAGGCCAGCGGAAACCACCTCGGACCACCAGGGGCCGAGAAAACCACAGTCTCATGGGGCCGGACACTCAGGGTCAGGGAAAAATCCAATATATATCTGGTGATATCTGGGGTGCTATTAGAGATAGCGCAATAAATCAAAGTGCATTGTCTGTAGGAGGCCCAGGCGAATGAATCAGGCCAGCGGGAACCACCTCGGACCACCAGGGGCCGAGAAAACCACAGTCTCATGGGGCCGGACACTCAGGGTCAGGGAAAAATCCAATATATATCTGGTGATATCTGGGGTGCTATTAGAGATAGCGCAATAAATCAAAGTGCATTGTCTGTAGGAGGCCCAGGCGAATGAATCAGGCCAGCGGGAACGACCTCCGACCACCAGGGTCCGAGTAAACCATCGTCTCATGGGGCCGGACACTCAGGGTCAGGGAAAAATCCAATATATATCTGGTGATATCTCGGGTGCTATTACAGATAGCGCAATAAATCAAAGTGCATTGTCTGTAGGAGGCCCAGGCGAATGAATCAGGCCAGCGGGAACCACCTCGGACCACCAGGGGCCGAGAAAACCACAGTCTCATGGGGCCGGACACTCAGGGTCAGGGAAAAATCCAATATATAACTGGTGATATCTCGGGTGCTATTACAGATTGCGCAATAAATCAAAGTGCATTGTCTGTAGGAGGCCCTGGCGCATGAATCTGTGCAGCTCGAACGACCTCGGACCACCAGGGGCCGAGAAAACCACCGTCTCATGGGGCCGGACACTCAGGGTCAGGGGAAAATCCAATATATATCTGGTGATATCTCGGGTGCTATTAGAGATAGCGCAATAAACCAAAGTGAATTATCTGCAGGAGGCCCTGGCGCATGCATCTGTGCAGCGGGAACGACCTCCGACCACCAGGGGCCGAGTAAACCAACGTCTCATGGGGCCGGACACTCAGGGTCAGAGAAAAATCCAATATATATCTGGTGATATCTCGGGTGCTATTACAGATAGCGCAATAAATCAAAGTGCATTGTCTGTAGGAGGCCCTGGCGCATGAATCTGGGCAGCGGGAACGACCTCGGACCACCAGGGGCCGAGAAAACCACAGTCTCATGGTGCCGGACACTCAGGGTCAGGGAAAAATCCAATATATATCTGGTGATATCTCGGGTGCTATTACAGATAGCGCAATAAATCAAAGTGCATTGTCTGTAGGAGGCCCTGGCGCATGAATCTGTGCAGCGGGAACGATCTCGGACCACCAGGGGCCGAGAAAACCACAGTCTCATGGGGCCGGACACTCAGGGTCAGGGGAAAATCCAATATATATCTGGTGATATCTCGGGTGCTATCAGAGATAGCGCAATAAACCAAAGTGCATTGTCTGTAGGAGGCACTGTCGAATGAATCTGTGCCGCAGGAACGACCTCGGACCACCAGTGGCCGAGAAAATTACAGATATTCGGAATCCGTCAACCAAGGTCATGTAAAAATCGAGCATATATCTGGTGATATCTCGGGTGCTATTACAGATAGCGCAATAAACCAAAGTGCATTGTCTGTAGGAGGCACTGTCGAATGAATCTGTGCCGCAGGAACGACCTCGGACCACCAGTGGCCGAGAAAATTACAGATATTCGGAATCCGTCAACCAAGGTCATGTAAAAATCCAGCATATATCTGGTGATATCTCGGGTGCTATTACAGATAGCGCAATAAACCAAAGTGCTTTGTCTGCGGGAGGCCCTGGCGCATGAATCTGTGCAGCGGCAACGACCTCGGACAACCTGGGGCCGAGAAAACCACCGACACATGGGGCCGGACACTCAGGGTCAGGGAAAAATCCAATATATATCTGGTGATATCTCGGGTGCTATTACAGATAGGGCAATAAATCTAAGTGCATTGTCTGTAGGAGGCCCTGGCGCATGAATCTGTGCAGCGGGAACGACCTCGGACGACCAGGGGCCGAGAAAATTACAGATATTCGGAATCCGTCACCCAAGGTCATGTAAAAATACAGCATATATCTGGTGATATCTCGGGTGCTATGACAGATAGCGCAATAAACCAAAGTGCTTTGTCTGTAGGAGGCCCTGGCGCATGAATCTGGGCAGCGGGAACTACCTCGGACCACCAGGGGCCGAGAAAACCACCGTTTCATGGGTCCGGACACTCAGGGACAGGGGAAAATCCAATATATATCTGGTGATATCTAGGGTGCTATTAGAGATAGCGCAATAAATCAAAGTGCATTGTCTGTAGGAGGCCCAGGCGAATGAATCAGGCCAGCGGGAACGACCTCCGACCACCAGGGTCCGAGTAAACCATCGTCTCATGGGGCCGGACACTCAGGGTCAGGGAAAAATCCAATATATATCTGGTGATATCTCGGGTGCTATTACAGATAGCGCAATAAATCAAAGTGCATTGTCTGTAGGAGGCCCAGGCGAATGAATCAGGCCAGCGGGAACCACCTCGGACCACCAGGGGCCGAGAAAACCACAGTCTCAAGGGGCCGGACACTCAGGGTCAGGGAAAAATCCAATATATAACTGGTGATATCTCGGGTGCTATTACAGATAGCGCAATAAATCAAAGTGCATTGTCTGTAGGAGGCCCTGGCGCATGAATCTGTGCAGCTCGAACGACCTCGGACCACCAGGGGCCGAGAAAACCACCGTCTCATGGGGCCGGACACTCAGGGTCAGGGGAAAATCCAATATATATCTGGTGATATCTCGGGTGCTATTAGAGATAGCGCAATAAACCAAAGTGCTTTGTCTGTAGGAGGCCCTGGCGCATGAATCTGGGCAGCGGGAACGACCTCCGACCACCAGGGGCCGAGTAAACCAACGTCTCATGGGGCCGGACACTCAGGGTCAGAGAAAAATCCAATATATATCTGGTGATATCTCGGGTGCTATTACAGATAGCGCAATAAATCAAAGTGCAGTGTCTGTAGGAGGCACTGGCGAATGAATCTGTGCCGCAGGAACGACCTCGGACCACCAGTGGCCGAGAAAATTACAGATATTCAGAATCCGTCACCCAAGGTCATGTAATAATACAGCATATATCTTGTGATATCTCGGGTGCTATTACAGATAGCGCAATAAATCACAGTGCATTGTCTGTAGGAGGCCCTGGCGCATGAATCTGGGCAGCGGGAACGACCTCGGACCACCAGGGGCCGAGAAAACCACAGTCTCATGGGGCCGGACACTCAGGGTCAGGGAAAAATCCAATATATATCTTGTGATATCTCGGGTGCTATTACAGATAGCGCAATAAATCAAAGTGCTTTGTCTGCAGGAGGCCCTGTCGCATGAATCTGGGCAGCGGGAACGTCCTCGGACCACCAGGGGCCGAGAAAACCACAGTCTCATTGGGCCGGACACTCAGGGTCAGGGGAAAATCCAGTATTTATCTCTTGATATCTCGGGTGCTATTAGAGATAGCCCAATAAACCAAAGTGAATTACCTGCAGGAGGCCCTGGCGCATGAATCTGTGCTGCGGGAACGTCCTCGGACCTCCAGGGGCCGAGACAACCACCGTCTCATGGGGCCGGACACTCAGGGTCAGGTTAAAATCCAATATATATCTGGTGATATCTCGGGTGCTATTACAGATAGCGCAATAAATCGAAGTGCATTGTCTGTAGGAGGCCCAGGCGCATGAATCTGTGCAGCGGGAACGACCTCGGACCACCAGGGGCCGAGAAAACCACAGTCTCATGGAGCCGGACACTCAGGGTCAGGGGAAAATCCAATATATATCTGGTGATATCTCGGGTGCTATTACAGATAGCGCAATAAACCAAAGTGCATTGTCTGTAGGAGGCCCTGGCGCATGAATCTGTGCAGCGGGAACGACCTCGGACCACCAGGGGCCGAGAAAACCACAGTCTCATGGTGCCGGACACTCAGGGTCAGGGAAAAATCCAATATATATATGGTGATAGCTCGGGTGCTATTACAGATAGCGCAATAAATCAAAGTGCATCGTCTGTAGGAGGCCCTGGCGCATGAATCTGTGCAGCGGGAACGATCTCGGACCACCAGGGGCCGAGAAAACCACAGTCTCATGGGGCCGGACACTCAGGGTCAGGGGAAAATCCAATATATATCTGGTGATATCTCGGGTGCTATTACAGATAGGGCAATAAATCTAAGTGCATTGTCTGTAGGAGGCCCTGGCGCATGAATCTGTGCAGCGGGAACGACCTCGGACGACCAGGGGCCGAGAAAATTACAGATATTCGGAATCCGTCACCCAAGGTCATGTAAAAATACAGCATATATCTGGTGATATCTCGGGTGCTATGACAGATAGCGCAATAAACCAAAGTGCTTTGTCTGTAGGAGGCCCTGGCGCATGAATCTGGGCAGCGGGAACTACCTCGGACCACCAGGGGCCGAGAAAACCACCGTCTCATGGGTCCGGACACTCAGGGTCAGGGGAAAATTCAATATATATCTGGTGATATCTCGGGTGCTATTACAGATAGCGCAATAAACCAAAGTGCATTGTCTGTAGGAGGCCCTGGCGCATGAATCTGTGCAGCGGGAACGACCTCGGACCACCAGGGGCCGAGAAAACCACAGTCTCATGGAGCCGGACACTCAGGGTCATGGGAAAATCCAATATATATCTGGTGATATCCTGGGTGCTATTACATATAGCGCAATAAATCAAAGTGCTTTGTCTGTAGGAGGCCCTGTCGCATGAATCTGTGCAGCGGGAACGACCTCGGACCACCAGGGGCCGAGAAAACCACCGTCTCATGGGGCCGGACACTCCGGGTCAGGGAAAAATCCAATATATATCTGGTGAAATCACTGGTGCTATTAGAGATAGCGCAATAAACCAAAGTGAATTATTTGCAGGAGGCCCTGGTGCATACATCTGTGCAGCGGGAACGACCTCGGACCACCAGGGGCCGAGAAAACCACCGTCTCATGGGTCCGGACACTCAGGGTCAGGGGAAAATCCAATATATATCTGGTGATATCTCGGGTGCTATTACAGATAGCGCAGTAAATCAAAGTGCATTGTCTGCTGGAGGCCCAGGCGAATGAATCTGTCCAGCGGGAACGACCTCCGACCACCAGGGTCCGAGTAAACCATCGTCTCATGGGGCCGGACACTCAGGGTCAGGGAAAAATCCAATATATATCTGGTGATATCTCGGGTGCTATTACAGATAGCGCAATAAATCAAAGTGCATTGTCTGTAGGAGGCCCAGGCGAATGAATCAGGCCAGCGGGAACCACCTCGGACCACCAGGGGCCGAGAAAACCACAGTCCCATGGGGCCGGACACTCAGGGTCAGGGAAAAATCCAATATATAACTGGTGATATCTCGGGTGCTATTACAGATAGCGCAATAAATCAAAGTGCATTGTCTGTAGGAGGCCCTGTCGCATGAATCTGGGCAGCGGGAACGGCCTCGGACCACCAGGGGCCGAGAAAACCACCGTCTCATGGGTCCGGACACTCAGGGTCAGGGGAAAATCCATTATTTATCTGGTGATATCTCGGGTGCTATTACAGATAGCGCAATAAATCAAAGTGCATTGTCTGTAGGAGGCCCAGGCGAATAAATCTGGGCAGCGGGAACGACCTCGGACCACCAGGGGCCGAGAAAACCACCGTCTCATGGGGCCGGACATTCAGGGTCAGGTGAAAATCCTATATATATCTGGTGATATCTCGGGTGCTATTACAGACAGCGCAATAAACCAAAGTGCATTGTCTGTAGGAGGCCCTGGCGCATGAATCTGGGCAGCGGGAACGACCTCGGACCACCAGGGGCCGAGAAAACCACCGTCTCATGGGTCCGGACACTCAGGGTCAGGGGAAAATCCATTATTTATCTGGTGATATCTCGGGTGCTATTACAGATAGCGCAATAAATCAAAGTGCATTGTCTGCTGGAGGCCCAGGCGCATGAATCTGGCCAGCGGGAACGACCTCGGACCACCAGTGGCCGAGAAAATTACAGATATTCGGAATCCGTCACCCAAGGTCATGTAAAAATACAGCATACATCTGGTGATGTCTCGGGTGCTATTACAGATAGCGCAATAAATCAAAGTGCATTGTGTGTAGGAGGCCCTGGCGCATGAATCTGGGCAGCGGGAACGACCTCGGACCACCAGGGGCCGAGAAAACCACAGTCTCATGGGGCCGGACACTCAGGGTCAGGGAAAAATCCAATATATATCTGGTGATATCTCGGGTGCTATTACAGATAGCGCAATAAATCAAAGTGCATTGTCTGTAGGAGGCCCTGGCGCATAAATCTGTGCAGCGGGAACGACCTCGGAACACCAGGGTCCGAGAAAACCACCGTCTCATGGGGCCGGACACTCAGGATCGGGGAAAAATCCAATATATATCTGGTGATATCTCGGGTGTTATTATAGATAGCGCAATAAATGAAAGTGCATTCTCTGTAGGAGGCACTGGCGAATGAATCTGTGCAGCGGGAACGACCTCGGACCACCAGGGGCCGAGAAAATTACAGATATTCGGAATCCGTCACCCAAGGTCATGTAAAAATCCAGCATATATCTGGTGATATCTCGGGTGCTACTACAGATAGCGCAATAAATCAAAGTGCATTGTCTGTAGGAGGCCCTGGCGCATGAATCTGTGCAGCGGGAACGACCTCGGACCACCAGGGGCCGAGAACACCACCGTCTCATGGAGCCGGACACTCAGGGTCACGGGAAAATCCAATATATATCTGGTGATATCTCGGGTGCTATTAGAGATAGCGCAATAAACCAAAGTGCATTGTCTGTAGGAGGCCCAGGCGAATGAATCTGGGCAGCGGGAACGACCTCGGACCACCAGGGGCCGAGAAAACCACCGTCTCATGGGGCCGGACATTAAGGGTCAGGGGAAAATCCAATATATATCTGGTGATATCTCGGGTGCTGTTAGAGATAGCGCAATAAACCAAAGTGAATTATCTGCAGCAGGCCCTGGCGCATGAATCTGTGCAGCGGGAACGACCTCGGATCACCAGGGTCCGAGAAAACCACCGTCTCATGGGGCCGGACACTCAGGGTCGGGGAAAAATCCAATATATATCTGGTGATATCTCGGGTGCTATTACAGATAGCGCAATAAACCAAAGTGAATTATCTGCAGGAGGTCCTGGCGCATGATTCTGTGCAGCGGGAACGACCTCGGACCACGAGGTGCCGAGAAAATCACCGTCTCATGGAGCCGGACTGTCAGGGTCAGGGATAAATCCAATATATATCTGGTGATATCTCGGGTGTTATTATAGATAGCGCAATAAATGAAAGTGCATTCTCTGTAGGAGGCACTGGCGAATGAATCTGTGCAGGAGGATCGACCTCGGACCACCAGGGGCCGAGAAAATTACAGATATTCGGAATCCGTCACCCAAGGTCATGTAAAAATCCAGCATATATCTGCTGATATCGCGGGTGCTATTACAGATAGCGCAATAAATCAAAGTGCATTGTCTGTAGGAGGCCCAGGCGAATGAATCTGGGCAGCGGGAACGACCTTGGATCACCAGGGGCCGAGAAAACCACCGTCACATGGGGCCGGACATACAGGGTCAGGGGAAAATCCAATATATATCTGGTGATATCTCGGGTGCTATTACAGATAGCGCAATAAATCAAAGTGCATTGTCTGTAGGGGGCCCTGGCGCATGAATCTGGCCAGCGGGAACGACCTCGGACCACCAGGGGCCGAGAAAACCACAGTCTCATGGGGCCGGACACTCAGGGTCAGGGGAAAATCCAATATATATCTGGTGATATCTCGGGTGCATATTACAGATAGCGCAATAAATCAAAGTGCATTGTCTGTAGGAGGCCCATGCGAATGAATCTGGCTAGCGGGAACGACCTCCGACCACCAGGGGCCGAGTAAACCACCGTCTCATGGGGCCGGACACTCAGGGTCAGGGAAAAATCCAATATATATCTGGTGATATCTCGGGTGCTATTACAGGTAGCGCAATAAATCAAAGTGCATTGTCTGTAGGAGGCCCAGGCGAATGAATCTGTGCAGCTCGAACGACCTCGGACCACCAGGGGCCGAGAAAACCACCGTCTCATGGGGCCGGGCACTCAGGGTCAGGGAATAATCCAATGTATATCTGGTGATATCTCGGGTGCTATTAGAGGTAGCGCAATAAATCAAAGTGCATTGTCTGTAGGAGGCACTGGCGAATGAATCTGTGCAACAGGAACGACCTCGGACCACCAGTGGCCGAGAAAATTACAGATATTCGGAATCCGTCACCCAAGGTCATGTAAAAACCCAGCATATATCTGGTGATATCTCGGGTGCTATTACAGATAGCGCAATAAATCAAAGTGCATAGTCTGCAGGAGGCCCTGGCGCATGAATCTGTGCAGCGGGAACGACCTCGGACCACCAGGGGCCGAGAAAACTACAGTCTCATGCGGCCGGACACTCAGGGTCTGGGGAAAATCCAATATATATCTGGTGATATCTCGGGTGCTATTACAGATAGCGCAATAAATCAAAGTGCATTGTCTGTAGGAGGCACTGGCGAATGAATCTGTGTCGCAGGAACAACCTCGGACCACCAGTGGCCGAAAAAATTACAGATATTCGGAATCCGTCACCCAAGGTCATGTAAAAATCCAGCATATATCTGGTGATATCTCGGGTGCTATTACAGATAGCGCAATAAACCAAAGTGCCTTGTCTGTAGGAGGCCCTGGCGCATGAATCTGGGCAGCGGGAACGACCTCGGACCACCAGGGGCCGAGAAAACCACCGTTTCATGGGTCCGGACACTCAGGGAGAGGGGAAAATCCAATATATATCTGGTGATATCTCGGGTGCTATTAGAGATAGCGCAATAAACCAAAGTGAATTATATGCAGGAGGCCCTGGCGCATGCATCTGTGCAGCGGGAACGACCTCCGACCACCAGGGGCCGAGAAAACCACCGTCTCATGGGGCCGGACACTCAGGGTCAGGGAAAAATCCAATATATATCAGCTGATATCTCGGGTGCTATTAAAGATAGCGCAATAAATCAAAGTGCATTGTCTGTAGGAGGCCCAGGCGAATGAATCAGGCCAGCGGGAACCACCTCGGACCACCAGGGGCCGAGAAAACCACAGTCTCATGGGGCCGGACACTCAGGGTCAGGGAAAAATCCAATATATAACTGGTGATATCTCGGGTGCTATTACAGATAGCGCAATAAATCAAAGTGCATTGTCTGTAGGAGGCCCTGGCGCATGAATCTGTGCAGCTCGAACGACCTCGGACCACCAGGGGCCGAGAAAACCACCGTCTCATGGGGCCGGACACTCAGGGTCAGAGGAAAATCCAATATATATCTGGTGATATCTCGGGTGCTATTAGAGATAGCGCAATAAACCAAAGTGAATTATCTGCAGGAGGCCCTGGCGCATGCATCTGTGCAGCGGGAACGACCTCCGACCACCAGGGGCCGAGTAAACCAACGTCTCATGGGGCCGGACACTCAGGGTCAGAGAAAAATCCAATATATATCTGGTGATATCTCGGGTGCTATTACAGATAGCGCAATAAATCAAAGTGCATTGTCTGTAGGAGGCACTGGCGAATGAATCTGTGCCGCAGGAACGACCTCGGACCACCAGTGGCCGAGAAAATTACAGATATTCAGAATCCGTCACCCAAGGTCATGTAATAATACAGCATATATCTTGTGATATCTCGGGTGCTATTACAGATAGCGCAATAAATCAAAGTGCATTGTCTGTAGGAGGCCCTGGCGCATGAATCTGGGCAGCGGGAACGACCTCGGACCACCAGGGGCCGAGAAAACCACAGTCTCATGGGGCCGGACACTCAGGGTCAGGGAAAAATCCAATATATATCTGGTGATATCTCGGGTGCTATTACAGATAGCGCAATAAATCAAAGTGCTTTGTCTGCAGGAGGCCCTGTCGCATGAATCTGGGCAGCGGGAACGTCCTCGGACCACCAGGGGCCGAGAAAACCACAGTCTCATTGGGCCGGACACTCAGGGTCAGGGGAAAATCCAGTATTTATCTCTTGATATCTCGGGTGCTATTAGAGATAGCCCAATAAACCAAAGTGAATTACCTGCAGGAGGCCCTGGCGCATGAATCTGTGCTGCGGGAACGTCCTCGGACCTCCAGGGGCCGAGACAACCACCGTCTCATGGGGCCGGACACTCAGGGTCAGGTTAAAATCCAATATATATCTGGTGATATCTCGGGTGCTATTACAGATAGCGCAATAAATCGAAGTGCATTGTCTGTAGGAGGCCCTGGCGCATGAATCTGTGCAGCGGGAACGACCTCGGACCACCAGGGGCCGACAAAACCACAGTCTCATGGAGCCGGACACTCAGGGTCAGGGGAAAATCCAATATATATCTGGTGATATCTCGGGTGCTATTACAGATAGCGCAATAAACCAAAGTGCATTGTCTGTAGGAGGCCCTGGCGCATGAATCTGTGCAGCGGGAACGACCTCGGACCACCAGGGGCCGAGAAAACCACAGTCTCATGGAGCCGGACACTCAGGGTCAGGGGAAAATCCAATATATATCTGGTGATATCTCGGGTGCTATTACAGATAGCGCAATAAATCAAAGTGCTTTGTCTGTAGGAGGCCCTGTCGCATGAATCTGTGCAGCGGGAACGACCTCGGACCACCAGGGGCCGAGAAAACCACCGTCTCATGGGTCCGGACACTCAGGGTCAGGGGAAAATCCATTATTTATCTGGTGATATCTCGGGTGCTATTACAGATAGCGCAATAAATCAAAGTGCATTGTCTGTAGGAGGCCCAGGCGAATAAATCTGGGCAGCGGGAACGACCTCGGACCACCAGGGGCCGAGAAAACCACAGTCTCATGGGGCCGGACACTCAGGGTCAGGGAAAAATCCAATATATATCTGGTGATATCTCGGGTGCTATTACAGATAGCGCAATAAATCAAAGTGCTTTGTCTGCAGGAGGCCCTGTCGCATGAATCTGGGCAGCGGGAACGTCCTCGGACCACCAGGGGCCGAGAAAACCACAGTCTCATTGGGCCGGACACTCAGGGTCAGGGGAAAATCCAGTATTTATCTCTTGATATCTCGGGTGCTATTAGAGATAGCCCAATAAACCAAAGTGAATTACCTGCAGGAGGCCCTGGCGCATGAATCTGTGCTGCGGGAACGTCCTCGGACCTCCAGGGGCCGAGACAACCACCGTCTCATGGGGCCGGACACTCAGGGTCAGGTTAAAATCCAATATATATCTGGTGATATCTCGGGTGCTATTACAGATAGCGCAATAAATCGAAGTGCATTGTCTGTAGGAGGCCCTGGCGCATGAATCTGTGCAGCGGGAACGACCTCGAACCACCAGGGGCCGAGAAAACCACAGTCTCATGGAGCCGGACACTCAGGGTCAGGGGAAAATCCAATATATATCTGGTGATATCTCGGGTGCTATTACAGATAGCGCAATAAACCAAAGTGCATTGTCTGTAGGAGGCCGTGGCGCATGAATCTGTGCAGCGGGAACGACCTCGGACCACCAGGGGCCGAGAAAACCACAGTCTCATGGAGCCGGACACTCAGGGTCAGGGGAAAATCCAATATATATCTGGTGATATCTCGGGTGCTACTACAGATAGCGCAATAAATCAAAGTGCTTTGTCTGTAGGAGGCCCTGTCGCATGAATCTGTGCAGCGGGAACGACCTCGGACCACCAGGGGCCGAGAAAACCACCGTCTCATGGGGCCGGACACTCCGGGTCAGGGAAAAATCCAATATATATCTGGTGAAATCACTGGTGCTATTAGAGATAGCGCAATAAACCAAAGTGAATTATTTGCAGGAGGCCCTGGCGCATACATCTGTGCAGCGGGAACGACCTCGGACCACCAGGGGCCGAGAAAACCACCGTCTCATGGGTCCGGACACTCAGGGTCAGGGGAAAATCCAATATATATCTGGTGATATCTCGGGTGCTATTACAGATAGCGCAGTAAATCAAAGTGCATTGTCTGTTGGAGGCCCAGGCGAATGAATCTGTCCAGCGGGAACGACCTCCGACCACCAGGGTCCGAGTAAACCATCGTCTCATGGGGCCGGACACTCAGGGTCAGGGAAAAATCCAATATATATCTGGTGATATCTCGGGTGCTATTACAGATAGCGCAATAAATCAAAGTGCATTGTCTGTAGGAGGCCCAGGCGAATGAATCAGGCCAGCGGGAACCACCTCGGAACACCAGGGGCCGAGAAAACTACAGACTCATGGTGCCGGACACTCAGGGACAGGGAAAAATCCAATATACATCTGGTGATATCTCGGGTGCTATTAGAGATAGCGCAATAAATCATTGTGCAATGTTTGTAGGAGGCACTGGCGAATGAATCTGTGCAGCAGGAACGACCTCGGACCACCAGGGGCCGAGAAAATTACAGATATTCGGAATCCGTCACCCAAGGTCATGTAAAAATACAGCATACATCTGGTGATGTCTCGGGTGCTATTACAGATAGCGCAATAAATCAAAGTGCATTGTGTGTAGGAGGCCCTGGCGCATGAATCTGGGCAGCGGGAACGACCTCGGACCACCAGGGGCCGAGAAAACCACAGTCTCATGGGGCCGGACACTCAGGGTCAGGGAAAAATCCAATATATATCTGGTGATATCTCGCGTGCTATTACAGATAGCGCAATAAATCAAAGTGCATTGTCTGTAGGAGGCCCTGGCGCATAAATCTGTGCAGCTCGAACGACCTCGGACCACCAGGGGCCGAGAAAACCACCGTCTCATGGGGCCGGACACTCAGGGTCAGGGGAAAATCCAATATATATCTGGTGATATCTCGGGTGCTATTAGAGATAGCGCAATAAACCAAAGTGAATTATCTGCAGGAGGCCCTGGCGCATGAATCTGTGCAGCGGGAACGACCTCGGATCACCAGGGTCCGAGAAAACCACCGTCTCATGGGGCCGGACACTCAGGATCGGGGAAAAATCCAATATATATCTGGTGATATCTCGGGTGTTATTATAGATAGCGCAATAAATGAAAGTGCATTCTCTGTAGGAGGCACTGGCGAATGAATCTGTGCAGCGGGAACGACCTCGGACCACCAGGGGCCGAGAAAATTACAGATATTCGGAATCCGTCACCCAAGGTCATGTAAAAATCCAGCATATATCTGGTGATATCTCGGGTGCTACTACAGATAGCGCAATAAATCAAAGTGCATTGTCTGTAGGAGGCCCTGGCGCATGAATCTGTGCAGCGGGAACGACCTCGGACCACCAGGGGCCGAGAACACCACCGTCTCATGGAGCCGGACACTCAGGGTCACGGGAAAATCCAATATATATCTGGTGATATCTCGGGTGCTATTAGAGATAGCGCAATAAACCAAAGTGAATTATCTGCAGGTGGCCCTGGCGCATGCATCTGTGCAGCGGGAACGACCTCCGACCACGAGGGGCCGAGTAAACCACCGTCTCATGGGGCCGGAAACTCAGGGTCAGGGAAAAATCAAATATATATCTGGTGATATCTCGGGTGCTATTACAGATAGCGCAATAAATCAAAGTGCATTGTCTGTAGGAGGCCCAGGCGAATGAATCTGGGCAGCGGGAACGACCTCGGACCACCAGGGGCCGAGAAAACCACCGTCTCATGGGGCCGGACATTAAGGGTCAGGGGAAAATCCAATATATATCTGGTGATATCTCGGGTGCTATTACAGATAGCGCAATAAACCAAAGTGAATTATCTGCAGGAGGTCCTGGCGCATGATTCTGTGCAGCGGGAACGACCTCGGACCACGAGGTGCCGAGAAAATCACCGTCTCATGGAGCCGGACTGTCAGGGTCAGGGATAAATCCAATATATATCTGGTGATATCTCGGGTGTTATTATAGATAGCGCAATAAATGAAAGTGCATTCTCTGTAGGAGGCACTGGCGAATGAATCTGTGCAGCAGGATCGACCTCGGACCACCAGGGGCCGAGAAAATTACAGATATTCGGAATCCGTCACCCAAGGTCATGTAAAAATCCAGCATATATCTGGTGATATCTCGGGTGCTATTACAGATAGCGCAATAAATCAAAGTGCTTTGTCTGTAGGAGGCCCTGTCGCATGAATCTTGGCAGCGGGAACGGCCTCGGACCACCAGGGGCCGAGAAAATTACAGATATTCGGAATCCGTCACCCAAGGTCATGTAAAAATCCAGCATATATCTGGTGATATCTCGGGTGCTACTACAGATAGCGCAATAAATCAAAGTGCATTGTCTGTAGGAGGCCCTGGCGCATGAATCTGTGCAGCGGGAACGACCTCGGACCACCAGGGGCCGAGAAAACCACCGTCTCTTGGGTCCGGACACTCAGGGTCAGGGGAAAATCAAATATATATCTGGTGATATCTCGGGTGCGATTCGAGATAGCGCAATAAACCAAAGTGAATTATCTGCAGGAGGCCCTGGCGCATGCATCAGTGCAGCGGGAACGACCTCTGACCACCAGGGGCCGAGTAAACCACCGTCTCATGGGGCCGGACACTCAGGGTCAGGGGAAAATCCAATATATATCTGCTGATATCTCGGGTGCTATTACAGATAGCGCAATAAATCAAAGTGCATTGTCTGTAGGAGGCCCAGGCGAATGAATCTGGGCAGCGGGAACGACCTTGGATCACCAGGGGCCGAGAAAACCACCGTCACATGGGGCCGGACATACAGGGTCAGGGGAAAATCCAATATAAATCTGGTGATATCTCGGGTGCTATTACAGATAGCGCAATAAATCAAAGTGAATTGTCTGTAGGAGGCCCTGGCGCATGAATCTGGCCAGCGGGAACGACCTCGGACCACCAGGGGCCGAGAAAACCACAGTCTCATGGGGCCGGACACTCAGGGTCAGGGGAAAATCCAATATATATCTGGTGATATCTCGGGTGCCTATTACAGATAGCGCAATAAATCAAAGTGCATTGTCTGTAGGAGGCCCAGGCGAATGAATCTGGCTAGCGGGAACGACCTCCGACCACCAGGGGCCGAGTAAACCACCGTCTCATGGGGCCGGACACTCAGGGTCAGGGAAAAATCCAATATATATCTGGTGATATCTCGGGTGCTATTACAGGTAGCGCAATAAATCAAAGTGCATTGTCTGTAGGAGGCCCAGGCGAATGAATCTGTGCAGCTCGAACGACCTCGGACCACCAGGGGCCGAGAAAACCACCGTCTCATGGGGCCGGGCACTCAGGGTCAGGGAATAATCCAATGTATATCTGGTGATATCTCGGGTGCTATTAGAGATAGCGCAATAAATCAAAGTGCATTGTCTGTAGGAGGCACTGGCGAATGAATCTGTGTCGCAGGAACAACCTCGGACCACCAGTGGCCGAAAAAATTACAGATATTCGGAATCCGTCACCCAAGGTCATGTAAAAATCCAGCATATATCTAGTGATATCTCGGGTGCTATTACAGATAGCGCAATAAACCAAAGTGCCTTGTCTGTAGGAGGCCCTGGCGCATGAATCTGGGCAGCGGGAACGACCTCGGACCACCAGGGGCCGAGAAAACCACCGTTTCATGGGTCCGGACACTCAGGGAGAGGGGAAAATCCAATATATATCTGGTGATATCTCGGGTGCTATTAGAGATAGCGCAATAAACCAAAGTGAATTATATGCAGGAGGCCCTGGCGCATGCATCTGTGCAGCGGGAACGACCTCCGACTACCAGGGTCCGAGAAAACCACCGTCTCATGGGGCCGGACACTCAGGGTCAGGGAAAAATCCAATATATATCAGCTGATATCTCGGGTGCTATTACAGATAGCGCAATAAATCAAAGTGCATTGTCTGTAGGAGGCCCAGGCGAATGATTCTGTGCAGCGGGAACGACCTCGGACCACCAGAGGCCGAGAAAACCACCGTCTCATGGGTCCGGACACTCAGGGTCAGGGGAAAATCCAATATATATCTGGTGATATCTCGGGTGCTATTACAGACAGCGCAATAAATCAAAGTGTATTGTCTGTAGGAGGCACTGGCGAATGAATCTGTGCCGCAGGAACGACCTAGGAACACCAGTGACCGAGAAAATTACAGATATTCGGAATCCGTCACCCAAGGTCATGTAAAAATCCAGCATATATCTGGTGTTACCTCGGGTGCTATTACAGATAGCGCAATAAATCAAAGTGTATTGTCTGTAGGAGGCCCTGGCGCATGAATCTGTGCAGCTCGAACGACCTCGGACCACCAGGGGCCGAGAAAACCACCGTCTCATGGGGCCGGACACTCAGGGTCAGGGGAAAATCCAATATATATCTGGTGATATCTCGGGTGCTATTAGAGATAGCGCAATAAACCAAAGTGAATTATCTGCGGGAGGACATGGCACATGAATCTGTGCAGCGGGAACGACCTCGGACCACCAGGGGCCGAGAAAACCACAGTCTCATGGGGCCGGACACTCAGGGTCAGGGGAAAATCCAATATAAATCTGGTGATATCTCGGGTGCTATTAGATATAGCGCAATAAACCAAAGTGAATTATCTGCGGGAGGCCATGGCACATGAATCTGTGCAGCGGGAACGACCTCGGACCACCAGGGGCCGAGAAAACCACAGTCTCATGGGGCCGGACACTCAGGGTCAGGGGAAAATTCAATATATATCTGGTGATATCTCGGGTGCTATTAGAGATAGCGCAATAAATCAAAGTGTATTGTCTGTAGGAGGCCCTGGCGCATGAATCTGTGCAGCTCGAACGACCTCGGACCACCAGGGGCCGAGAAAACCACCGTCTCATGGGGCCGGACACTCAGGGTCAGGGGAAAATCCAATATATATCTGG
Organism: Nomia melanderi; assembly: GCF_051020985.1. NCBI lineage: Eukaryota > Metazoa > Arthropoda > Insecta > Hymenoptera > Halictidae > Nomia > Nomia melanderi. The sequence goes on along the minus strand of NW_027475145.1, from coordinate 1,513,333 downwards.
TGATATCTCGGGTGCTATTACAGATAGCGCAATAAATCAAAGTGCATAGTCTGCAGGAGGCCATTGCGAATGAATCTGTGCAGCGGGAACGACCTCGGACCACCAGGGGCCGAGAAAACCACCGTCTCTTGGGTCCGGACACTCAGGGTCAGGGGAAAATCCAATATATATCTGGTGATATCTCGGGTGCTATTACAGATAGCGCAATAAATCAAAGTGCATTGTCTGTAGGAGGCCCTGGCGCATGCAACAGTGCAGCGCGAACGACCTCCGACCACCAGGGGCCGAGTAAACCACCGTCTCATGGGCCCGGACACTCAGGGTCAGGGAAAAATCCAATATATATCTGGTGATATCTCGGGTGCTATTACAGATAGCGCAATAAACCAAAGTGCACTGTCTGTAGGAGGCCCTGGCGCACGAATCTGGGCAGCGGGAACGACCTCGGACCACCAGGGGCCGAGAAAACCACCGTCTCATGGGTCCGGACACTCAGGGTCAGGGGAAAATCCAATATATATCTGGTGATATCTCGGGTGCTATTACAGATAGCGCAATAAATCAAAGTGCATTGTCTGTAGGAGGCCCAGGCGAATGAATCTGGCCAGCGCGAACGACCTCCGACCACCAGGGGCCGAGTAAACCACCGTCTCATCGGGCCGGACACTCAGGGTCAGGGAAAAATCCAATATATATCTGGTGAAATCTCGGGTGCTATTACAGATAGCGCAATCAATCAAAGTGCATTGTCTGTAGGAGGCCCTGGCGCATGAATCTGGCCAGCGGGAACGACCTCGGACCACCAGGGGCCGAGAAAACCACAGTCTCATGGGGCCGGACACTCAGTGTCAGGGGAAAATCCAATATATATCGGGTGATATCTCGGGTGCTATTACAGATAGCGCAATAAATCAAAGTGCATTGTCTGTAGGAGGCCCAGGCGAATGAATCTGGCCAGCGGGAACGACCTCCGACCACCAGGGGCCGAGTAAACCACCGTCTCATGGGTCCGGACACTCAGGGTCAGGGGAAAATCCAATATATATCTGGTGATATCACGGGTATTATTAGAGATAGCGCAATAAACCAAAGTGTATTATCTGGAGGAGGCCCTGGCGCATGCACCTGTGCAGCGGGAACGACCTCCGACCACCAGGGGCCGAGTAAACCAACGTCTCATGGGGCCGGACACTCAGGGTCAGGGAAAAATCCAATATATATCTGGTGATATCTCGGGTGCTATTACAGATAGCGCAATAAATCAAAGTGCATTGTCTGTAGGAGGCACTGGTGAACGAATCTGTGCCGCAGGAACAATCTCGGACCACCAGTGGCCGAGAAAATTACAGATATTCGGAATCCGTCACCCAAGGTCTTGTAAATATCCAGCATATATCTGGTGATATCTCGGGTGCTATTAGAGATAGCGCAATAAACCAAAGTGCTTTGTCTGTAGGAGGCCCTGGCGCATGAATCTGTTCAGCGGGATCGACCTCGGACCACCAGGGACCGAGAAAACCACCGTCTCATGGGGCCGGACAGTCAGGGTCAGGGGAAAATCCAATATAAATCTGGTGATATCTCGGGTGCTATTACAGATAGCGCAATAAATCAAAGTGCATTGTCTGTAGGAGGCCCTGGCGCATGAATCTGGGCAGCGGGAACGACCTCGGACCACCAGGGGCCGAGAAAACCACCGTCTCACGGGGCCGGACACTCAGGGTCAGGGGATAATCCTATATAGATCTGGCGCTATCTCGGGTGCTATTAGAGATAGCGCAATAAATCAAAGTGCATTGTCTGTAGGAGGCCCTGGCGCATGAATCTGGCCAGCGGGAACGACCTCGGACCACCAGTGGCCGAGAAAACCACAGTCTCATGGGGCCGGACACTCAGGGTCAGGGGAAAATCCAATATAAATCTGGTGATATCTCGGGTGCTATTACAGATAGCGCAATAAACCAAAGTGAATTATCTGCAGGAGGCCCTGGCGCATGAATCTGTGGAGCGGGAAGGACCACGGACCACCAGGGGCCGAGAAATCCACCGTCTCATGGGGCCGGACAGTCAGGGTCAGGGAAAAATCCAATATATATGTGGTGATATCTCGGGTGCTATTACAGATAGCGCAATAAATCAAAGTGCATTGTCTGTAGGAGGCCCTGGCGCATGAATCTGGCCAGCGGGAACGACCTCGGACCACCAGGGGCCGAGAAAACCACCGTCTCATGGGGCCGGACACTCAGGGTCAGGGGAAAATCCAATATATATCTGGGGATATCTCGGGTGCTATTAGATATAGCGCAATAAACCAATGTGAATTATCTGCAGGAGGCCCTGGCGAATGAATCTGTGCTGCGGGAACGACCTCGTACCACCACGGGCCGAGAAAACCACCGTCTCATGGGGCCGGTCACTAAGGGTCACGGAAAAATCCAATATATATCTGGTGATATCTCGGGTGCTATTACAGATAGCGCAATAAACCAAAGTGCATTATCTGCAGGAGGCCCTGGCGCATGCATCTGTGCAGCGGGAACGACCTCGGACCACCAGGGGCCGAGAAAACCGCCGTCTCATGGGGCCGGACACTCAGGGTCATGTAAAAATCCAATATATATCTGGTGATATCTCGGGTGCTATTACCAATAGCGCAATGAATTAAAGTGCATTGTCTGTAGGAGGCCCTGGCGCATGAATCTGTGCAGCGGGAACGACCTCGGACCACCATGGGCCGAGAAAACCGCAGTCTCATAGGGCCGGACACTCAGGGTCAGGGGAAAATCCAATATATGTCTGGTGATATCTCGGGTGATATTAGAGATAGCGCAATAAACCAATGTGAATTATCTCCAGGAGGCCCTGGGGCATGAATCTGTGCAGCGGGAACGACCTCGGACCACCTGGGGCCGAGAAAACCACCGCCTCATGGGGCGGGACACTCAGGGTCATGTAAAAATCCAATATATATCTGGTGATATCTCGGGTGCTATTACAGATAGCGCAACAAATCAAAGTGCATTGTCTGTAGGAGGCCCTGGCGCATGAATCTGTTCAGCGGGATTGACCTCGGACCACCAGGGACCGAGAAAACCACCGTCTCATGGGGCCGGACAGTCAGGGTCAGGGGAAAATCCAATATAAATCTGGTGATATCTCGGGTGCTATTACAGATAGCGCAATAAATCAAAGTGCATTGTCTGTAGGAGGCCCTGGCGCATGAATCTGGGCAGCGGGAACGACCTCGGACCACCAGGGGCCGAGAAAACCACCGTCTCACGGGGCCGGACACTCAGGGTCAGGGGATAATCCTATATAGATCTGGCGCTATCTCGGGTGCTATTAGAGATAGCGCAATAAATCAAAGTGCATTGTCTGTAGGAGGCCCTGGCGCATGAATCTGGCCAGCGGGAACGACCTCGGACCACCAGGGGCCGAGAAAACCACAGTCTCATAGGGCCGGACACTCAGGGTCAGGGGAAAATCCAATACATATCTGGTGATATCTCGGGTGCTATTAGTGATAGCGCAATAAACCAAAGTGAATTATCTGCAGGAGGCCCTGGCGCATGAATCTGTGGAGCGGGAAGGACCTCGGACCACCAGGGGTCGAGAAATCCACCGTCTCATGGGGCCGGACAGTCAGGGTCAGGGAAAAATCCAATATATATGTGGTGATATCTCGGGTGCTATTACAGATAGCGCAATAAATCAAAGTGAATTGTCTGTAGGAGGCCCTGCCGCATGAATCTGGCCAGCGGGAACGACCTCGGACCACCAGGGGCCGAGAAAACCACCGTCTCATGGGGCCGGACACTCAGGGTCAGGGGAAAATCCAATATATATCTGGGGATATCTCGGGTGCTATTTGAGATAGCGCAATAAACCAATGTGAATTATCTGCAGGAGGCCCTGGCGCATGAATCTGTACAGCGGGAACGACCTCGGACCACCAAGGGCCGAGAAAACCACCGTCTCATGGGGCCGGACACTCAGGGACAGGGAAAAATCCAATATATATCTGGTGATATCTTGGGTGCTATTAGAGATAGCGAAATAAACCAAAGTGAATTATCTGTAGGAGGCCCTGGCGCATGCATCTGTGCAGCGGGAACGACCTCCGACCACCAGGGGCCGAGACAACCACCGTCTCATGGGGCCGGACACTCAGGGTCAGGGAAAAATCCAATATATATCTGGTGATATCTCGGGTGCTATTACAGATAGCCCAATAAATCAAAGTGCACTGTCTGTAGGAGGCCCTGGCGCATGAATCTGTGCTGCGGGAACGACCTCGTACCACCACGGGCCGAGAAAACCACCGTCTCATGGGGCCGGACACTAAGGGTCACGGAAAAATCCAATATATATCTGGTGATATCTCGGGTGCGATTACAGATAGCACAATAAGTCAAAGTGCATGGTCTGTAGGAGACCCTGGCGCATGAATCTGGCCGGCGGGAACGACCTCGGACCACCAGGGGCCGAGAAAACCACTGTCTCATGGCGCCGGACACTCAGGGACAGGGAAAAATCCAATATATATCTGGTGATATCTCGGGTGCTATTACAGATAGCCCTATAAATCAACGTGCATTTTCTGTAGGAGGCCCTGGTGCATGAATTTGTGCAGCGGGAACGACCTCGGACCACCATGGGCCGAGAAAACCACAGTCTCACGGGGCCGGACACTAAGGTCAGGGGAAAATCCAATATATATCTGGTGATATCTCGGGTGCTATTAGAGATAGCGCAATAAACCAAAGTGAATTATCTGCAGGAGGCCCTGGCGCATGAATCTGTACAGCGGGAACGACCTCGGACCACCAGGGGCCGAGAAAAGCACCGTCTCATGGGGCCGGACATTCAGGGTCAGGGAAAAATCCAATATATATGTGGTGATATCTCGGGTGCTATTACAGATAGCGCAATAAATCACAGTGCATTGTCTGTAGGAGGCCCTGGCGCATGAATCTGGCCAGCGGGAACGACCTCGGACCACCAGGGGCCGAGAAAACCACCGTCTCATGGGGCCGGACACTCAGGGTCAGGGGAAAATCCAATATATATCTGGTGATATCTCGGGTGCTATTTGTGATAGCGCAATAAACCAAAGTGATTTGTCTGCAAGAGGCCCTGGTGCATGAATCTGTGCAGCGGGAACGACCTCGGATCACCAGGGGCCGAGAAAACCACCATCTCATGGGGCCGGACACTCAGGGTCAGGGGAAAATCCAATATATATCTGGTGATATCTCGGGTGCTATTAGTGATAGCGCAATAAACCAAAGTGAATTATCTGCAGGAGGGCCTGACGCATGAATCTGTGCAACGGGAACGACCTCGGACCACCAGGGGCCGAGAAAACCACAGTCTCATGGGGCCGGACACTCAGGGTCAGGGGAAAATCCAATATATATCTGGTGATATCTCGGGTGCTATTACAGATAGCGCAATAAATCAATCGCATTGTCTGTAGGAGGCCCTGGCGCTTGAATCTGTGCAGCGGGATCGACCTCGGACCACCAGGGGCCGAGAAAACTTCAGTCTCATGGGGCCGGACACTCAGGGTCAGGGAAAAATCCAATATATTTCTGGTGATATCTCGGGTTATATTACACATAGAATAATAAATCAAAGTGCATTGTCTGCAGGAGGCCCTGGCGCATGAATCTGTGCAGCGGGAACGACCTGGGACCACAAGGGGCCGAGAAAACCACCGACACATGGGACCGGACACTCAGGGTCAGGGAAATATCCAATATATATCGGGTGATATCTCGGGTGCTAGTAGAGATAGCGCAATAAACCAAAGTGAATTATCTGCAGGAGACCCTGGCGCATGAATCTGTGCAGCGGGAACGACCTCGGACCACCAGGGGCCGCGAAAACCGCAGTCTCATGGGGTCGGACACTCAGTGTCAGGGAAAAGTCCAATATATATCTGGTGATATCTCGGGTGCTATTACAGATAGCCCAAGAAATCAAAGTGCATTGTCTGTATTAGGCCCCGGCGCATGAATCTGTGCAGCGGGAACGACCTCGGACCACCAGGGGCCGAGAAAACCACCGTCTCATGGGGCCGGACACTCAGGGTCAGGGAAGAATCCAATATATATCTGGTGATATCTCGGGTGCTATTAGAGATAGCGCAATAAACCAAAGTGAATTATCTGCAGGAGACCCTGGCGCATGAATCTGTGCAGCGGGAACGGCCTCGGACCACCAGGGGCCGAGACAACCACAGTCTCATGGGGCCGGACACGCAGGGTCAGGGGAAAATCCAACATATATCTGGTGATATCTCGGGTTATATTACAGATAGCACAATAAATCAAAGGGCATTGTCTGTAGGAGGCCCTGGCGCATGAACCTGTGCAGCGGGATCGACCTCGGACCACCAGGGGCCGAGAAAACTTCAGTCTCATGGGGCCGGACACTCAGGGTCTGGGGAAAATCCAATATATATCTGGTGATATCTCGGGTCCTATTACAGATAGCGAAATAAACCAAAGTGAATTATCTGCAGGAGGCCCTGGCGCATGAATCTGTGCAGCGGGAACGACCTCGGTCCACCAGGGGCCGAGAAAACCACCGTCTCATGGGGCTGGACACTCAGGGTGAGGGAAATATCCAATATATATCTGGTGATATCTCGGGTGCTATTACAGATAGCGCAATGAATCAAAGTGCATTGTCTGTACGAAGCCCTGGCGCATGAATCTGTGCAGCGGGAACGACCTAGGACCACCAGGGGCCGAGAAAACCACCGTCTCATGGGGCCGGACACTCGGGGTAAGGGAAAAATCCAATATATATGTGGTGATATCTCGGGTGCTATTACAGATAGCGCAATAAATCAAAGTGCATTGTCTGTAGGAGGCCCTGGCGCATGAATCTGTGCAGCGGGAACGACCTCGGACCACCAGGGGCCGAGAAAACTACAGTCTTATGCGGCCGGACACTCAGGGTCTGGGGAAAATCCAATATATATCTGGTGATATCTCGGGTCCTATTACAGATAGCGAAATAAACCAAAGTGAATTATCTGCAGGAGGCCCTGGCGCATGAATCTGTGCAGCGGGAACTACCTCGGACCACCAGGGGCCGAGAAAACCACAGTCTCATGGGGTCGGACACTCAGGGTCAGGGAAGAATCCAATATATACCTGGTGATATCTCGGGTGCTATTAGAGATAGCGCAATAAACCAAAGTGAATTATCTGCAAGAGACCCTGGCGCATGAATCTGTGCAGCGGGAACGACCTCGGACCACCAGGGGCCGAGACAACAACCGTCTCATGGGGCCGGACACTCAGGGTCAGGGAAAAATCCAATATATATCTGGTGATATCTCGGGTGCTATTACAGATAGCCCAAGAAATCAAAGTGCATTGTCTGTATTAGGCCCCGGCGCATGAATCTGTGCAGCGGGAACGACCTCGGACCACCAGGGGCCGAGAAAACCACCGTCTCATGGGGCCGGACACTCAGGGTCAGGGAAGAATCCAATATATACCTGGTGATATCTCGGGTGCTATTTGAGATAGCGCAATAAATCAAAGTGAATTGTCTGTAGGAGGCCCTGGCGCATGAATCTGTGCAGCGGGAACCACCTCGGACCACCAGGGGCCGCGAAAACCACAGTCTCATGGGGTCGGACACTCAGGGTCAGGGAAGAATCCAATATATACCTGGTGATATCTCGGGTGCTATTAGAGATAGCGCAATAAACCAGAGTGAATTATCTGCAGGAGGCCCTGGCGCATGAATCTGTGCAGCGGCAACGACCTCGGACCACCAGGGGCCGAGAAAACCACAGTCTCATGGGGCCGGACACTCAGGGTCAGGGGAAAATCCAACATATATCTCGTGATATCTCGGGTGCTATTAGAGATAGCGCAATAAACCAAAGTGCATTGTCTGTGGGACGCCATGGCGCACGAATCTGTGCAGCGGGAACGACCTCGAGCCACCAGGGGCCGAGACAACCACCGTCTCATGGGGGCGGACACTCAGGGTCAGTGAAAAATCCAATATATATCTGGTGATATCTCGGGTGCTATTACAGATAGCGCAATAAATCAAAGTGCATTGTCTGTAGGAGGCCCTGGCGCATGAATCTGTGCAGCGGGAACGACCTCGAGCCACCAGGGGCCGAGACAACAACCGTCTCATGGGGCCGGACCCTCAGGGTCAGGGAAAAATCCAATATATTTCTGGTGATATCTCGGGTTATATTACACATAGAATAATAAATCAAAGTGCATTGTCTTCAGGAGGCCCTGGCGCATGAATCTGTGCAGCGGGAACGACCTGGGACCACAAGGGGCCGAGAAAACCACAGACACATGGGGCCGGACACTCAGGGTCAGGGAAATATCCAATATATATCGGGTGATATCTCGGGTGCTAGTAGAGATAGCGCAATAAACCAAAGTGAATTATCTGCAGGAGACCCTGGCGCATGAATCTGTGCAGCGGGAACGACCTCGGACCACCAGGGGCCGAGACAACAACCGTCTCATGGGGCCGGACACTCAGGGTCAGGGAAAAATCCAATATATTTCTGGTGATATCTCGGGTTATATTACAGATAGAACAATAAATCAAAGTGCATTGTCTGTATTAGGCCCCGGCGCATGAATCTGTGCAGCGGGAACGACCTCGGACCACCAGGGGCCGTGAAAACCACCGTCTCATGGGGCCGGACACTCAGGGTCAGGGAAGAATCCAATATATACCTGGTGATATCTCGGGTGCTATTAGAGATAGCGCAATAAATCAAAGTGAATTGTCTGTAGGAGGCCCTGGCGCATGAATCTGTGCAGCGGGAACGACCTCGGACCACCAGGGGCCGCGAAAACCGCATCTCATGGGGTCGGACACTCAGTGTCAGGGAAAAGTCCAATATATATCTGGTGATATCTCGGGTGCTATTACAGATAGCGCAATAAACCATAGTGAATTATCTGCAGGAGGCCCCGGCGCATGAATCTGTGCAGCGGGAACGACCTCGGACCACCAGGGGCCGAGAAAACCACCGTCTCATGGGGCCGGACACTCAGGGTCAGGGAAGAATCCAATATATACCTGGTGATATCTCGGGTGCTATTAGAGATAGCGCAATAAACCAAAGTGAATTATCTGCAGGAGGCCCAGGCGCATGAATCTGTGCAGCGGGAACGAACTCGGACCACCAGGGGCCGAGAAAACCACCGTCTCATGGGGCCGGACACTCAGGGTCAGGGAAAAATCCAATATATTTCTGGTGATATCTCGGGTTATATTACAGATAGAACAATAAATCAAAGTGCATTGTCTGTAGGAGGCCCAGGCGCATGAATCTGTGCAGCTGGAACGACCTGGGACCACCAGGGGCCGAGAAAACCACCGACACATGGGGCCGGACACTCAGGGTCAGGGAAATATCCAATATATATCGGGTGATATCTCGGGTGCTAGTAGAGATAGCGCAATAAACCAAAGTGAATTATCTGCAGGAGGCCCTGGCGCATGAATCTGTGCAGCGGGAACGACCTCGGACCACCAGGGGCCGAGAAAACCACCGTCTCATGGGGCCGGACACTCAGGCTCGAGGAAAAATCCATTATATATCTGGTGATCTCTCGGGTGCTATTACAGATAGCGCAATAAATCAAAGTGAATTGTCTGTAGGAGGCCCTGGCGCATGAATCTGTGCAGCGGGAACGACCTCTGACCACCAGGGGCCGCGAAAACCGCATCTCATGGGGTCGGACACTCAGTGTCAGGGAAAAGTCCAATATATATCTGGTGATATCTCGGGTGCTATTACAGATAGCGCAATAAACCATAGTGAATTATCTGCAGGAGGCCCCGGCGCATGAATCTGTGCAGCGGGAACGACCTCGGACCACCAGGGGCCGAGAAAACCACCGTCTCATGGGGCCGGACACTCAGGGTCAGGGAAGAATCCAATATATACCTGGTGATATCTCGGGTGCTATTAGAGATAGCGCAATAAACCAAAGTGAATTATCTGCAGGAGGCCCAGGCGCATGAATCTGTGCAGCGGGAACGAACTCGGACCACCAGGGGCCGAGAAAACCACCGTCTCATGGGGCCGGACACTCAGGGTCAGGGAAAAATCCAATATATTTCTGGTGATATCTCGGGTTATATTACAGATAGAACAATAAATCAAAGTGCATTGTCTGTAGGAGGCCCAGGCGCATGAATCTGTGCAGCTGGAACGACCTGGGACCACCAGGGGCCGAGAAAACCACCGACACATGGGGCCGGACACTCAGGGTCAGGGAAATATCCAATATATATCGGGTGATATCTCGGGTGCTAGTAGAGATAGCGCAATAAACCAAAGTGAATTATCTGCAGGAGGCCCTGGCGCATGAATCTGTGCAGCGGGAACGACCTCGGACCACCAGGGGCCGAGAAAACCACCGTCTCATGGGGCCGGACACTCAGGCTCGAGGAAAAATCCAATATATATCTGGTGATATCTCGGGTGCTATTACAGATAGCCCAAGAAATCAAAGTGCATTGCCTGTACTAGGCCCCGGCGCATGAATCTGTGCAGCGGGAACGACCTCGGACCACCAGGGGCCGAGAAAACCACCGTCTCATGGGGCCGGACACTCATGGTCAGGGAAAAATCCAATATATATCTGGTGATATCTCGGTTGCTATTACAGATAGCGCAATAAATCAAAGTGAATTGTCTGTAGGAGGCCCTGCCGCATGAATCTGTGCAGCGGGAACGACCTCGGACCACCAGGGGCCGCGAAAACCACCGTCTCATGGGGCCGGACACTCAGGGTCAGTGTAAGATCCAATATATATCTGGTGGTATCTCGGGTGCTATTACAAATAGCGTAATAAATAAATGTGCATTGTCTGTAGGAGGCCCTGGCGCATGAATCTGTGCAGCGGGAACGACATCGGACCACCAGGGGCCGAGAAAACCACCGTCTCATGGGGCCGGACACTCAGGGTCAGGGAAGAATCCAATATATACCTGGTGATATCTCGGGTGCTATTAGAGATAGCGCAATAAACCAAAGTGAATTATCTGCAGGAGGCCCGGGCGCATGAATCTGTGCAGCGGGAACGACCTCGGACCACCAGGGGCCGAGAAAACCACCGTCTCATGGGGCCGGACACTCAGGGTCAGGGAAAAACCCAATATATTTCTGGTGATATCTCGGGTTATATTACAGATAGAACAATAAATCAAAGTGCATTGTCTGTAGGAGGCCCTGGCGCATGCATCTGTGCAGCGGGAACGACCTCGGACCACCAGGGGCCGCGAAAACCACCGTCTCATGGGGCCGGACACTCAGGGTCAGTGAAAGATCCAATATATATCTGGTGGTATCTCGGGTGCTATTACAGATAGCGTAATAAATAAATGTGCATTGTCTGTAGGAGTCCCTGGCGCATGAATCTGTGCAGCGGGATCGACCTCGGACCACCAGGGGCCGAGAAAACCACAGTCTCATGGGGCCGGACACGCAGGGTCAGGGGAAAATCCAACATATATCTGGTGATATCTCGGGTTATATTACAGATAGCACAATAAATCAAAGTGCATTGTCTGTAGGAGGCCCTGGCGCATGAATCTGTGCAGCGGGAACGACCTCGGACCACCAGGGGCCGAGAAAACCACCGTCTCATGGGGCCGGACACTCAGGGTCAGGGAAGAAGCCATTATATATCTGGTGATCTCTCGGGTGCTATTACAGATAGCCCAAGAAATCAAAGTGCATTGTCTGTATTAGGACCCGGCGCATGAATCTGTCCAGCAGGAACGACCTGGGACCACCAGGGGCCGAGAAAACCACCGTCTCATGGGGCCGGACACTCAGGGTCAGGGAAAAATCCAATATATATCTGGTGATATCTCGGGTGCTATTACAGATAGCCCAAGAAATCAAAGTGCATTGTCTGTATTAGGCCCCGGCGCATGAATCTGTGCAGCGGGAACGACCTCGGACCACCAGGGGCCGAGAAAACCACCGTCTCATGGGGCCGAACACTCAGGGTCAGGGAAGAATCCAATATATACCTGGTGATATCTCGGGTGCTATTAGAGATAGCGCAATAAATCAAAGTGAATTGTCTGTAGGAGGCCCTGGCGCATGAATCTGTGCAGCGGGAACCACCTCGGACCACCAGGGGCCGCGAAAACCACAGTCTCATGGGGTCGGACACTCAGGGTCAGGGAAGAATCCAATATATACCTGGTGATATCTCGGGTGCTATTAGAGATAGCGCAATAAACCAGAGTGAATTATCTGCAGGAGGCCCTGGCGCATGAATCTGTGCAGCGGCAACGACCTCGGACCACCAGGGGCCGAGAAAACCACAGTCTCATGGGGCCGGACACTCAGGGTCAGGGGAAAATCCAACATATATCTCGTGATATCTCGGGTGCTATTAGAGATAGCGCAATAAACCAAAGTGCATTGTCTGTAGGAGGCCATGGCGCACGAATCTGTGCAGCGGGAACGACCTCGGACCACCAGGGGCCGCGAAAACCACCGTCTCATGGGGCCGGACACTCAGGGTCAGTGAAAGATCCAATATATATCTGGTGGTATCTCGGGTGCTATTACAGATAGCGTAATAAATAAATGTGCATTGTCTGTAGGAGTCCCTGGCGCATGAATCTGTGCAGCGGGATCGACCTCGGACCACCAGGGGCCGAGAAAACCACAGTCTCATGGGGCCGGACACGCAGGGTCAGGGGAAAATCCAACATATATCTGGTGATATCTCGGGTTATATTACAGATAGCACAATAAATCAAAGTGCATTGTCTGTAGGAGGCCCTGGCGCATGAATCTGTGCAGCGGGAACGACCTCGGACCACCAGGGGCCGAGAAAACCACCGTCTCATGGGGCCGGACACTCAGGGTCAGGGAAGAATCCATTATATATCTGGTGATCTCTCGGGTGCTATTACAGATAGCCCAAGAAATCAAAGTGCATTGTCTGTATTAGGACCCGGCGCATGAATCTGTCCAGCAGGAACGACCTGGGACCACCAGGGGCCGAGAAAACCACAGTCTCATGGGGCCGGACACTCAGGGTCAGGGGAAAATCCAATATATATCTGGTGATATCTCGGGTGCTATTAGAGATAGCGCAATAAACCAAAGTGTATTATCTGCAGGAGGCCCTGGCGCATGAATCTGTGCAGCGGGAACCACCTCGGACCACCAGGGGCCGCGAAAACCACAGTCTCATGGGGTCGGACACTCAGAGTCAGTGAAAAATCCAATATATATCTGGTGATATCTCGGGTGCTATTACAGATAGCGCAATAAAT